>NC_041402.2:111850779-111988279 GCF_900747795.2 Erpetoichthys calabaricus | reverse complement strand
ATTCTGGGCTCATCAGGCGTACACACTCTCTGCATCCCCTCTTGAGAATCGAATATCGTCAGCGCCAGAGTTGAAGCCCCTAACGTTGCGGTGAGCAAGTCGGCTAACATCCGCCATGTGCCGTCTTTCAGTTGCGAGAAGCAGATCATAGAATGGTTGAAACTGTTGCCCCTAACGTTGTGCTACGACGTGTGGTTCATTTATACCTCGTGTCTTCTCATTAAACTTTTATCTCGCGAATATGTTATTGCAATCCGCAGCGGGAGCGTTTCTATAAACTTAATTTAAACCGTGCTTTGTTTCCCTTATGAACATGCTTGTATGCTTCACTCGCTCCCTTCTCAATTGTTTAATGAATTTTTTGTTCTTCGCTGTTTGCGGCTCCTCCTTCATTTGTCCCTACTGCGTTCACAGTCTTTTCACGTGATTACGTGGGAGGCGTGATGACATGACACTCAACTCCTCCTCCCACGGCCATCGAGCTGCCGTCCATTACAGTATATTGTGAAAAAGAGGTTCCAGTTATGACCATTACGCGTTGAATTTCGAAATGAAACCTGGCCTAACTTTTGTAAGTAAGCTGTAAGGAATGAGCCTGCCAAATTTCAGCCTTCCACCTACACGGGAAGTTGGAGAATTAGTGATGAGTGAGTCAGTCAGTTAGTGAGTGAGTGAATCAGTCAGTGAGGGCTTTGCCTTTTATTATTATAGATAAATTGAGAGTCTGCGGTGGGCTGGCGCCCTGCCCGGGGTTTGTTTCCTGCCTTGCACCCTGTGTTGGCTGGGATTGGCTCCAGCAGACCCTTGTGACCCTGTAGTTAGGATATAGCGGGTTGGATAATAGATGGATGGAATAAATTGAGAGTTCCAGAGTGTGCAGGCTCTGAAAGAGTGCAGGTGCACATGTTAGTGTACACATGCAACTCTGAGATTGATTGGGGTGCTTGGCTCTTTCATGTGGAAATGTGAGTGAGTCAGTCATATGTCTCATTCACACCTCGGAGTAAATGAAGTATAGCACCTGCACCCAGTCAGGGCTATATAGTTAGCCTGCAAGGTAAGGAGGGACATCAGATCAAAAAGAAGATTAGAAAGAAACAAGGAGTGAACAGAGGTTAAGGAAGGAGGAAGAGGCCTGATGGTGAGGAGCCTGTGTCGTAAAGAGTGGAGGTAGGTGGTCATGAGTGCACCAGGGGAGAAAGTGGCAAGCTTGTGCTTGAGTATGGGGCTGGAGAAGGGACTCTTCCACTGAGAAATGCAGAGGAGTAAGAGTGGCCCTGTTATACGGCATCTCCCTTTTTGATGCTGGCAGACTGGCTGAGGGAGATGTGAGTGAGGTTTTGCGGAGAGTTTTAAGGACACCAATGGACTGGTGGTAGGAACCAGAACCTGGGATTAATTGGACGACTACAGCTGTCGGCGGGTAATGCTTTCCAGATGAAGCCACATGACCCCACTTACATGGGGCTCAATGTCCAACTGAAGAGGACTGCATTTACACATTTGACATAAATGACACACGTTTGACATAAACAGCAACCCCTCCTCATTTTATGCTCTGTCTATCCTTTCTAAAAAATGTGTATCTCTCTATGTTATGTTCATCCCCATCTTTGTTGTTTAACCAGGTTTCTGCTATTGCAACAATGTCATAATTATCCTCCTCTACATACAACTCTTGCCCTGGGTATGATGTTAAACTGCATCCGACTCTCCAATTATCATAAAAAACAACTTCACACAGCTCTGAGACAACAGACAGGACTCCTTTTTGCTCTTCGACAGAGTCGCTCTGCTGCAGCTGCCCATAGGAAGGCTACTCACATTGTTGAAGGGGATGGGGGAAAGTCCTTCGGGAGTCTAATCCCCGGAAGAGTCAGAACTGTCGGAGAGCCAATAGGGTCAGGTCTGTTGGGGACAGGAACTGGTGTGGTGCTGAGGCATCACCCTCTGCACGGCAGCACTCTGTTCCCATTTTGAGGTGGCCCATCTGGGCAGGTTTGTGGAACGTCTTGTCTCTCTGGCATGATGATCATCTTCTTCTGCTGTCAGAGGAGTTTTGTAAACTCTACATTTCAGGGTGACACTCTCTGAGGTACACAAACCTGGGACTGGCCAGAACTCAGTAGGTGGGTACACCTTTTATTTGTCTGGTTGCTCTGATCACTGTCATATTCAGGGAGTAGCTGTTGCTGTGGAGGATTGGCTTTTTCCAATGGTGTCTGATGTCACTCCTTTCAATGAGAGTATTATGAGACTCAGATTATGGCAATCTCTGGGTGCCTTGTCAGTTGTGTCAGTGTATGCTCCGACTTCGGTGAGTGATGTCTTGGTGAGGGAGACATTTTATTCTCAGCTTCATACAAGGTAACACTCCTCTGGTCATGGGTGACTTTAATGCGACCAGTGGCACTGACAGGGCTGGATATGAGGATTGTGTCGGTCACTATGGCTCTGGCCACTGTGATGAAAGTGGCTCCATGTTCCTTGACTGGGGAAAGGGTCAGGGGCTGTGAATCACTGGATCCTGGTTCAACGAAACAGCAGGGCTTACATAGCATACCAGGGTATCATACAAAGTTCTGTTTGTGATTATGTTTTGTGATGGACTTTATTGGAAAAACATGTATATGTTACTTGTATAAACGCCACATCAAATGTTGTTTACCAATATTTATTTACTTATCTTCCTACAGCGTAAAGTCACAAGTAGACTGCCACAAGTAGACGATACCTTGGCTCTGTAAGCCATGATGTTTCATTGAAGGACACGTGTTGGGCAGACTGACTGGAAGGACGATGCCTGACCTCTTGCTGCATTCAACCGGTGCCATCTTTCGCCTTTACGCCTGGTGCAGCTGTGTTGATCTTATGTGTGAGTGGACATTTCTTGCAGGGAGGACTTCTGTTCTCTTTATCCAATGTAGAACCCTCATCCTAATCTGAGTTCACCTCTGCTATAGCACATCTTTATTTGAAAACAGCAGTGTCAGATTGGGGGGAGGGTGAACATGACTGAGAGAATAAAACTGAAAAATCAAATGTATGTTTTTATTGCACAATAGTAACAATAAGAGCAGCTCACTACTCAAAACTGTGATTCTGAGAAGCGCTCAGAATCAAACCCGTGACCTCTTGATTATGAGTCAGACGCTGTTAACGCTGCACCACTCACGCGGTCATGGCAGCATCGTACCCTAAAAAGATTTCTTTTTCTTCGGTTATATTCTTGAATGAAAGCACACTTGTTTTGTTATACATGTACCTTTTGTGAAAGTGTTTATTTGATATTTGGACTTCTGTCTTCACACATTATACACTTCATGTCAAAATTTTGTTGTTAGTACTATAACACTATAACTTTCTGTTTTAGCTACACAGATCATTGTAGACACGGAACACACATGCAATGTATGTGTTCCAAATAACAATATACTGTATTATTTACCCTATACAACTCCAGGCACCTCACACCCAGATAAACAAGACTTGAGCTGGGAGAATTTTTTGCATGAGTTGAGCTGCGGTGGTGGGGAGGGATGTGATAGCAGGCTGCTTGCTGCTTGTGCTGATTGACACATTTGCAAAACAAAAGATGCTAAAGGAGTGGTGCGAAAAAATTTAAGGTTGCTCGGGATAACAAATTTTTTCGTTGGCTTCAGGGATTCTACTGTTAATGACCTCTTGGGCACAGCCATCAGCAGTGTGTCTGTCATTGGAGACAGTGTTGACCTTGTTGAGAGGTTTACTTACCTTAGCAGCAACACTCACGTGTCTGGTGACTCTTCCTATGAAATCAGTAGACAAATTGGGAGAGCATATGGGGTCGCTGGAAAGGGGTATGTGGCAGTCCCAATATCTTTGTAAAGGGACGAAGGTCCAAGTCTTTAGAGCCCTGGTGCTGCCTGTCTTGCTATATGGTTCAAAGACATGGATGCTGTCCAGTGACCTGAGACGAAGACGAGTCCTTCGGTATTGTGTCTCTTTGCAGAATCCTTGGGTACCACTGGTTTGACTTTGTGTCAAACAAGTGGTTGCTCGTGGAGTCCCAAATTAGGCACATTACCTGCATTGTAAGGGAGAGTCAGTTATAGCACTGCGGCCATGTGGCACCAATTCCCTGAGTGGGATCTGGTTCACAGGATCCTCACTGTTGAGGACCCGAACGACTGGACCAGGCCAAGGGGACGCCCACATAACACTTGGATGCGGTAGATAGAGGGTGGCACTGGACCTTGTGTATGCTTGGGGGGTTGTAAACCAGGATCCCGAGCTGTTTCGTCGTGTGGTGGGTGCAGCAACACTCTGTTCCAGTGCATGCTCCCCAACCAGACCTGACCTATCCTGACATACAACTACAACTCACTTGTTTAATTTGTGATACTTCTAGCTTTAAAACAAGCTATTTTTAATGTGTTACTCATTTTACTTTTGTATTTAAATGGGTTAGAATTTACATTACTATGCATTTTATATTTTTAAAGTATTGTTTGTTCCTTCATGTACAGTTTTAAACCTGGTCTGTCCCAAACTCTCCGTGCCCCCCAGTCCCTAGTTTAAAAAAATCGTTGACTAACCTACACATATGCTTGCCCAACACATTGGCGCCCCTCAGGTTCTGATGTATGTTCCAATATGGACAATGACTACTAGATCCACCCCTGCTTTGGCCAAAAAATGGGAGCCGATCTTCGTGGCGGAAGAATGCCGCCTGCTCTGCAGAGCCGGGTCCGTAAAAGGTGAAAGGGGCGGACGCATAGCCGATTAGCCACGTGGTTGCAGGAAGGTAAACAGAGAGCCCTTAAAGCGGCGGCGGGACAGAAGCAGGCAGGCAGACACAACGATTCAATCAACAACAATGAAATATATACATATAATAAATAGAAATCAATCAAATAACTATACAGTAATCCCTCTTCCATCGCGGGGGTTGCGTTCCAGAGCCACCCGCGAAATAAGAAAATCCGCGAAGTAGAAACCATATGTTTATATGGTTATTTTTATATTGTCATGCTTGGGTCACAGATTTGCGCAGAAACACAGGAGGTTGTAGAGAGACAGGAACGTTATTCAAACACTGCAAACAAACATTTGTCTCTTTTTCAAAAGTTTAAACTGTGCTCCATGACAAGACAGAGATGACAGTTCTGTCTCACAATTAAAAGAATGCAAACATATCTTCCTTTTCAAAGGAGTGCGCGTCAGGAGAGAGAGAGAGAGAGAGAGAACAGAGCAAGCAGTCAAAAATCAATAGGGCTGTTTGGCTTTTAAGTATGCGAAGCACCACCGGTACAAAGCTGTTGAAGGCGGCAGCTCACACCCCCTCCGTCAGGAGCAGGGATAGAGAGAGAGAGAGAGAGAGACAGAGAAAAACAAACTGAAAAATCAATACGTGCCCTTTGAGCTTTTAAGTATGCGAAGCACCGTGCAGCATGTCTCTTCACGAAGCAGCTGCACACAGAAGGTAGCAACGTGACATAATCTTTCAGCATTTTTTAGACGAGCGTCCGTATTGTCTAGGTGTGCGAACAGCCCCCCTGCTCACACCCCCTACGTCAGGATCAGAGAAAGTCAGCGCAAGAGAGACAGAGAAAAGTAAGCCGGGTAGCTTCTCTGCCATCTGCCAATAGCGTCCCTTGTATGAAATCAACTGGGCAAACCAACTGAGGAAGCATGTACCAGAAATTAAAAGACCCATTGTCCTCAGAAATCCTCAAACCAGCAAAAAATCTGCGATATATATTTAAATATGCTTACATATAAAATCCGCGATTGAGTGAAGCCGCGAAAGGCGAAGCGCGATATAGCGAGGGATCACTGTATACAATAAATATAACATGAAATAAGTATATACATACAATAAATAAAAGTCAAACAACAATCCAAGGAACTATATACAAACAAACAAATAAATATCAAACAATTTTTGCAATAAAAAAAATAACTACCATAACCAGTAGATGAAGCCCAAAATTAAAAAAGAAAATTGAGAGGAGGAGGAGGAGGCCTGCCAACATACAAAGTGTCAGTCATTTGTAAAGATTGTCAAAAAAAAAAGTAAAAATAGCTTGAAAAAAGGAGGGAGGCCTCCTTGACAATATATAAAGTGCCAGTCATTTGCAAAAAAAAAAATAAATAAAAAAAGTAAAAACATCTTGAAAAAAGGAGGCCACCTTGACAATATATAAAGTGCCAGTCATTTGCAAAAAATAAAAATAAATAAAAAAAAGTAAAAACATCTTGAAAAAGGAAGGAGGCCTCCATGACAACATATAAAGTGCCAGTCATTTTCAAACATTTCGAGAAAAAAAAAAAAAGAAAATTAAAAACAGCTTGAAAAAAGGAGGCCTCCTTGACAACATATAAAGTGCCAGGCAATAGCAGGCCTCCTCGTGGAGAAAAAAAAAAAAAAAAACACTGTATGGGCCCATCTACAAATCAAATAAATAAATAAATAAATATTAATGGCTATCCCCCCCAGCACGATTTTTTTTCTCCCTCCTTTTTTCCTCCAGCCACTCCTGTATAGTTTTGCCGGCTGAGGTGGAGCAAAAAAATTTCCTCCCAAATTGGCTGTGGCCGAACTCTTTTGTTTTAGGATGGCCACAGCACTTGCAAATATAGCTTTCAATCTTTTTCCTTTGCTTGGGGGGGATTCCTTGCTGTCGTGCCAGCTTGTCCGCCTCCTGCTTTTTCTTCCGCTGCCAGGCAGTGGTGCGGGGTACTGGGGGTCCTGCCGGCGGCGGTGGAAGCGGAGGAGTGGCAGTGTCAGCCGGCGGGGAGAGTGGCTGGGTGACGGGTGCTTCATGTGGGTTTGCCCAATGATGGCTGGTGCCACATCCACGGGGCCCCGACGTCGCTGCGTCGCCTGACCAGATAGGTCAGGTGGGTTATGGAATTCCAATGGTTGTGCAGCGGACTGCTCGGGGCCCGTGGGTCGTGGTCGTACGGCAGGGGTGGGCTCTGAAGCAAGGGCCGAGCTGGTTGGCAGTGGCACGGCCATCTCCAGAGCCCGCCGTACCAGCTCCCTGGTGCGAGCGTAGTGCCTACAGAGACAGAAAGCAAAGTAAGTCAGGGTGGGAGGGAGGAGAGGGGCATGGTGGATGGTACTTGTCCAGTGTGTACTTACCATTGTGCCAGGGTGCGCTGATTGAGGGGGAATAACTGGATTCGTGTCTGGGCCATGAGTACCGGGTTTGTGAGGATATTTTCCTGGATGCAGATGTAATCACGCATCACAGCTGCCCAGCGGTTCACCCTCACGCCGCTGACGGTGGTTCCTTCGGGGTGAATCCTGGACAGCTGTACACCAACGGCCTCCACAAGGCGGCTGATGTTTGGCATCTGTGCAGCTTGACTGCCTTGGCCGACCATACACCTACAAAATTCGGGGGGTGGGAGGGAGGGAGAGAGAGAGAGAGAGACACACAGACAGAGAGTGAGAGTCAGTCAGTCAGCTAGCCAGCCAGTCAGTCAGTCAGTCAGTCATGCCATCGATATCCCATCAAAAGGAAAGAGGCGACACCAAAGAGGTTGATCACCTACCGTTGCAAGCTCTCCACTCCCGGTGTGACACTGGTCTGCGAGTGCTTGCATCGGAACCTCCCCTGCACCAGTCTTTCCTGGTGGCGTGGCGGAAAGCGAACTAGGGCCTTGTCGCCCTCCGGCAATCGTTCCCAGAGGGTGGCGATCTCCGCCTGCTGTGTCATGTAGGCATGGTGACGCAGCTTCACGAGACTGGAGGCCAGGTTGACCATGTGCTGGTAACCTGGGCCAATGTCAGGTCCAAGGCTATTCTGTTGGGGGAAGAGAGCGAAAGTGAGAAAGGGAAGCACTCATCAGATATTCCACAGGTATAGCACAACTCGTCGGGAGAGACTTACCAGCTCATGGGACATGCTTTGAGTGGCCTCGTCTCCAGGGGAGGTGTCCTGGTCGGCTGGCCCAGACTTTGAGGCGCCGATGGCAGGGCGCGACTGGGACTTGTCAGACGATAACGGTTGTCGGGCGAAGTCCTCCTCAAGGCCGAAGAGGGTGTTGTCCAGAGGTTCCTGTACCGGCCCCTTGTCCTCTTGGAAGCTCTCGTCGACACTGTCATCATCGTCGTCTGTATCAGTCCCATCCGGAGCGTCGGGATCCCTGTCCATCACTTCCTCCAGCACTCGACCGGTCTGCGAAAATAGGTACTGGATACCTATGAGCTCACCTGTGAAAAGGAGGGAACTGTTTTAAAATGAAAAGGCTGGGGGGGGAGAGAGAGAGAGAGAGAGAGAGAAAGACAGACAGACAGACAGACGGCTCGACGCCCGCCTCACCAGTGTACTTCGCAGGCCGGGTGTAATCGTCAACCAGCTTCATGTGATATAGAATGTCGCTCAGCTCGTTGACGGAGTGCTGGAGTTGGCCACTGTAGCCGACCATATCACGGTCTGCTTCCTCCACTGCTTGTGCCGCACGGTCCTCGTTCCACCGCGCCAGGCTTTCCAGCAGATAGGCCTGAAAGTGGGGCGCGCTGGCTGAAGTGCCTGAAAGACATGGTGAGTGAGTGAGAGAGAGAGAGAGAGAGAGAGAGAGAGAGACAGACAGACAGACAGAGATAAAAATGCAATGCCACCCACTCCCTCGCACAACACAGGTCACAAAGAACAGGTTTCTGGGCACCCTTACCAGGTATGAAGCGGTCCAGATGCAAGTGGAACGACTCCAACGAAGTTGAACCTCGCGCACACCTGAACACCGGCAGCGTGATCCCCCCTTTGACCAGCTGCCCAGTCTGCATGTACAGGTGCACGCCGGGTGGGTCCTGGATGCAGTGGAGGTGGCGCCTCTGAGTCTTCCAGATGTCCTGGATCTTAGCGCGGTCCAAAAGCGGGATACCCATGGTGTCAGTGGTGTCCCCGAAGGCCTCCAGCATCTCGTCGATGAGCCGGCCGGTCTCCTCCGCCCCACGTGTGCAGCGGCGGCAGTGGCGGGCCAGCTCCTTTAGTGGGATCTTTCTGTAGCCGGAGCCTCGGGGATCGTTCCCCGCCTCGCCAGCCTTGGCCTGTCACAGCCGGGCGACATCTCCCTGGTCCCACTCAAAGATGCAGAACGAGAGACGCGCCATGAAGAGGCTATATAGTGGGTGGCTCTCCGTGGTGACACCCGCCGCAAAGTGTTGCATCAGGTGCCACACGTCGAGCCGCACCACCAGCTGATCCCACTGGTTGAATAAGAGGGACACCTTGTAGGGTCCCCCGTGGGAACAGCAGTCTCGGTCCACATAGAGGACCAGAGGCGGGGACACACTGGCATCACGGTATCGCCGCATCAGCCCGGTGGCCATGGGGTGCAGGCCAGCGCCCTCGGCTGCAGTGAGGACGCTGATCAAGATCTGGCCTTGCTCGTTCCCCACGCTGGTCACCCAGGCTGCCATTCCTGCTGCGGCACCAGCGAGTTTCTTGGTCACCTGAACGATGAAAGGGAGAGTGACGGTAAGCTGGAAGGAAAGAAGGAAGGAAGGGGGGAGAGAGGGAGGGGATGGCGATATCGATCACCTTCTTTGTTGAGTCCATCTTCAAGATTGAGCCAAAGATGGAGGTGATCTGGGCCTTGGTCTCTTCTAGCCTCGAAGCCACCTCCCTGGCATAGATGGACAGCAACCACTTTGTACCGGGCACCGGGGTCATCCGCGGTAGTAGAGGCGGAGTCGCAGGTGGCTCGGCACCTGGTGTAATGAACTTGGTGACCGCGAACATGACCTTTTTGGACCAAGTCAACCAGGACCTGGTGTGCTCCTCGAGCAGATATCTGCGCAGCTGGGTGGCCCCGTTGCCCAGCGTGCGCTCACGCATCTGCCCGATGAGCTTTTTGTCGCAGGATAACCCATGTTAGACAGAACAGAGACGTTAGGACTGCCCGTGTGTGCCCGTCTACCTGTGGAGAGCCGACCCAGCCATTGGAGACTCCTTGTCTGACCTGTAAGTGAGGATAGCTGGAAAGTCATCCCGGTGGGTGTGGTGCAGCTGATCCATGATATCTTGCGACCAGCCCGCCACCTTCTTCCTGCAGCGCCGGCACTCTAGGTACTCCGTGGCCATAAAGTACCATCCGTCTGCGTCCAGGACCCTCCGGACGGTCCTGTAGAGTCCAGCTCCCGACAACCTGTGGCTGCACACCGTGCAGGACAGCTTATAGGCCCACATGCGGTACGGCATCCACAGGAAGAACGGGCGCTGAAAAAAGGTGTCGGGCGATGTCGGGGGCTGGAAGTACACGTTGCGGGGGCCGTGAGGGTGCCACCAAAGGCGAAAGTTGGAGGTCAATACAGGCTTTCCATCCTTGCCCCTGGTGAAAAGGACCCGACTTAACCATGCGTGCTGTTCCTTCGGTAGTGAAGTCCTCCAGCCCTCGTGCAAAAGTAGCTGTGTGTGTGAGAGAGAGAGAGAGAGAGACACAGAGACAGAGAGCATGAGCAACAGAAAAAGAAACAAAAACAATCAGACAGGGCCTGTTCCTTTCCCGGCAATGCAATTCAAAGAAACACATCCTTTTAACTCACCTCTCTCCTGGCTACGGACAGCGTTTGCGAAGGCTGCTTTCCCGGATCAGCCGTCGGTTGGGAGCGCTGGGATGGCAAGGGCCCTCCACTGGTTGCAGACTGGGAGGTAGATGCTGGGGAAGGTTGTTAACAAATTCAAACAAATAACAGGCTAAACAGAAAAAGTGAAGGAGCCACCACCAGTTTCCATGGGTGGCTGTAACTTTCCAGCCTCCAACTCCATGCTGGCCAACAGCAGCACGTCATCGGGAATCTTGACGACGGAGGCTGCTGCAGAGAGAGAGGCGGTGGGGGCAACAGTGGTGGTTTTGGTAAGGGAGGAGGTTGCTGCTGCCTTCGCCTCGTCTCTCCGCCAGACATACAGCTGGAGTGCATGCATCTTGGTCCTGACTTTGGTGGTCTGGCGCCGGAGCCATTTGATGCAACTGCATTGGGGTACAACAGCGGGAACGGTAACAGGTGAACAAATGGAAGCAGGGTCCCAACTACCTTGCTGTGCCCTTCCCCTCGGACCCCACCCAAAAGTCTCTCACCTCTTGGCCTCCCGATCTTCTGTATTGTAAAGGGCCTCAAACGTCAGGTGTCCGTGTTGGCCAAAGCCGACGAGCCTCTTGCCCTCGTCCAGAGTCCTGGCCGACCCATCTCTCTCCCGTCGACGACGGATGGCCTTCTTCATGTCGGGGAAGAGCCAGGCGTAGGACTCCAGGGCATTTTTATTGCTCGCCAGCGGGCTATCCGACACCTGGCCATCTTCGCGCTCCCTCAGGTGGGTTGCCAACACCATGACAGGCTTAGCCGAGGTCATGGGTCAGCAACCATTTAAAAGTCTGACCCCGGTACTGTCCAAACTGGAGCTCGCTGGCGCTGTGCACCAGCTTGGAGTCCCCGGGGTCACCACCTGCTGCCCGCACCCGTCTCCTGGCCTGCTCCCTGAACATTTCCCGGCCGAATTGACCTTGAACGGCACAGAGCCGCTCAGGCCGTATGCCTTGGCGACCTGGATCACCTCAGCGGAGGCCTTAAGGGTCAGTTCGCCGGAGGTCTTGCGGCGGAACTGTGGCACAGGGTTCAAGCTGGATAAATTAGATAAACCAAGACAAAGTTACAGTTCCATTCCAAAGTTTTACAACACCTATTTTTCTTCAAATTTAACCAGCTGGAATGCAACGAGCGACCTGAAACAGATCCGTAGGAAACTGGAAGACATTTACATTTAAAGTTTAGGTTACCAAAAACTGAAATTAAAACAAATTTCAGAATATTACAAATTGGCCTTCAGGGAACAACTAATAGGTTACAACCTCCATATAGTCTGCACCAAGCGACGTTGCCTCCAACAGAGATCAAATAAAGAGTAACTGAGCATGCAAAAAGAAAAAAGGAACAAGGGAACAACAGGATGATAAACCACCACCTTTGAACAAATTCTATAGGCACCAAACCCAATATTCCAAAAAGGTTTTTTTTTTTTTTTCTTTTTCAAATGAACCTTCGTGATATTTAACCTATGAATACTTACATGTCAACACCGCAGGTGATGTTGGGTCTATTAAAACAACGCAATCAACCAGTACGTCAATTACAGAAAGATACCTTTGTTTTGAGAGGAACATTGCTACTACAAACACTACAAAGACTCACGTAGGAACACTAGTGGTAGCCATGGTATGAGATACCAGAAACTGTTAATTCTAAATTCTGAAAGAGTAAAGGGACACACACAAAAAAAAAAAAATATAAATGGTTAGTAATACTAGTACTGACTTTTTTTAAGGCCTTTAATAATATTACAACTTCCTTGTTACACTGCATTTTCCTATTGCTAGCATTATTATTATTAGCATTATTATTATTTATTATTAACAAACATAATTATAACGCAATTCTGTCCAGACTATTTACAGATATTTATATTACTGAAACCAGTTTACTAAAATGAAAAAAAAGAACACTTTTATTAATATGTACAAAACAAATGAATTCTCATTAGATTAAAGTACATCTGTTTTATTTCACTTCACTATAATCCTTGTGCACTAAGAGTAACATCAATAGTACCATTTTAATAGTATCAGCGGGCCCCACTTTAAGATAAAACTCGAAACATGACATCGCCGCTTTTAGACGGGGAGGCGGGTCTTTCGGAACAGAACTCGGAACGCATCTCTTTCCCAGCCAATCAAAGTTTACAAAAAACTCGACACAAGAGCGCTTCGACCAATCGCTGCACGCTGCTGCTTGTCAATCATCTGAGAACTCGGAGTGAACTCGGCACGGAGTAGCCACGAATATCGGAACTCTTTAGGCGCAGAAAATGGGAGCCGATCTTCGTGGCGGAAGAATGCCGCCTGCTCTGCAGAGCCGGGTCCGTAAAAGGTGAAAGGGGCGGACGCATAGCCGATTAGCCACGTGGTTGCAGGAAGGTAAACAGAGAGCCCTTAAAGCGGCGGCGGGACAGAAGCAGGCAGGCAGACACAACGATTCAATCAACAACAATGAAATATATACATATAATAAATAGAAATCAATCAAATAACTATACAGTAATCCCTCTTCCATCGCGGGGGTTGCGTTCCAGAGCCACCCGCGAAATAAGAAAATCCGCGAAGTAGAAACCATATGTTTATATGGTTATTTTTATATTGTCATGCTTGGGTCACAGATTTGCGCAGAAACACAGGAGGTTGTAGAGAGACAGGAACGTTATTCAAACACTGCAAACAAACATTTGTCTCTTTTTCAAAAGTTTAAACTGTGCTCCATGACAAGACAGAGATGACAGTTCTGTCTCACAATTAAAAGAATGCAAACATATCTTCCTTTTCAAAGGAGTGCGCGTCAGGAGAGAGAGAGAGAGAGAGAGAACAGAGCAAGCAGTCAAAAATCAATAGGGCTGTTTGGCTTTTAAGTATGCGAAGCACCACCGGTACAAAGCTGTTGAAGGCGGCAGCTCACACCCCCTCCGTCAGGAGCAGGGATAGAGAGAGAGAGAGAGAGAGACAGAGAAAAACAAACTGAAAAATCAATACGTGCCCTTTGAGCTTTTAAGTATGCGAAGCACCGTGCAGCATGTCTCTTCACGAAGCAGCTGCACACAGAAGGTAGCAACGTGACATAATCTTTCAGCATTTTTAGACGAGCGTCCGTATTGTCTAGGTGTGCGAACAGCCCCCCTGCTCACACCCCCTACGTCAGGATCAGAGAAAGTCAGCGCAAGAGAGACAGAGAAAAGTAAGCCGGGTAGCTTCTCTGCCATCTGCCAATAGCGTCCCTTGTATGAAATCAACTGGGCAAACCAACTGAGGAAGCATGTACCAGAAATTAAAAGACCCATTGTCCTCAGAAATCCTCAAACCAGCAAAAAATCTGCGATATATATTTAAATATGCTTACATATAAAATCCGCGATTGAGTGAAGCCGCGAAAGGCGAAGCGCGATATAGCGAGGGATCACTGTATACAATAAATATAACATGAAATAAGTATATACATACAATAAATAAAAGTCAAACAACAATCCAAGGAACTATATACAAACAAACAAATAAATATCAAACAATTTTTGCAATAAAAAAAATAACTACCATAACCAGTAGATGAAGCCCAAAATTAAAAAAGAAAATTGAGAGGAGGAGGAGGAGGCCTGCCAACATACAAAGTGTCAGTCATTTGTAAAGATTGTCAAAAAAAAAAGTAAAAATAGCTTGAAAAAAGGAGGGAGGCCTCCTTGACAATATATAAAGTGCCAGTCATTTGCAAAAAAAAAAATAAATAAAAAAAGTAAAAACATCTTGAAAAAAGGAGGCCACCTTGACAATATATAAAGTGCCAGTCATTTGCAAAAAATAAAAATAAATAAAAAAAAGTAAAAACATCTTGAAAAAGGAAGGAGGCCTCCATGACAACATATAAAGTGCCAGTCATTTTCAAACATTTCGAGAAAAAAAAAAAAAGAAAATTAAAAACAGCTTGAAAAAAGGAGGCCTCCTTGACAACATATAAAGTGCCAGGCAATAGCAGGCCTCCTCGTGGAGAAAAAAAAAAAAAAAAACACTGTATGGGCCCATCTACAAATCAAATAAATAAATAAATAAATATTAATGGCTATCCCCCCCAGCACGATTTTTTTTCTCCCTCCTTTTTTCCTCCAGCCACTCCTGTATAGTTTTGCCGGCTGAGGTGGAGCAAAAAAATTTCCTCCCAAATTGGCTGTGGCCGAACTCTTTTGTTTTAGGATGGCCACAGCACTTGCAAATATAGCTTTCAATCTTTTTCCTTTGCTTGGGGGGGATTCCTTGCTGTCGTGCCAGCTTGTCCGCCTCCTGCTTTTTCTTCCGCTGCCAGGCAGTGGTGCGGGGTACTGGGGGTCCTGCCGGCGGCGGTGGAAGCGGAGGAGTGGCAGTGTCAGCCGGCGGGGAGAGTGGCTGGGTGACGGGTGCTTCATGTGGGTTTGCCCAATGATGGCTGGTGCCACATCCACGGGGCCCCGACGTCGCTGCGTCGCCTGACCAGATAGGTCAGGTGGGTTATGGAATTCCAATGGTTGTGCAGCGGACTGCTCGGGGCCCGTGGGTCGTGGTCGTACGGCAGGGGTGGGCTCTGAAGCAAGGGCCGAGCTGGTTGGCAGTGGCACGGCCATCTCCAGAGCCCGCCGTACCAGCTCCCTGGTGCGAGCGTAGTGCCTACAGAGACAGAAAGCAAAGTAAGTCAGGGTGGGAGGGAGGAGAGGGGCATGGTGGATGGTACTTGTCCAGTGTGTACTTACCATTGTGCCAGGGTGCGCTGATTGAGGGGGAATAACTGGATTCGTGTCTGGGCCATGAGTACCGGGTTTGTGAGGATATTTTCCTGGATGCAGATGTAATCACGCATCACAGCTGCCCAGCGGTTCACCCTCACGCCGCTGACGGTGGTTCCTTCGGGGTGAATCCTGGACAGCTGTACACCAACGGCCTCCACAAGGCGGCTGATGTTTGGCATCTGTGCAGCTTGACTGCCTTGGCCGACCATACACCTACAAAATTCGGGGGGTGGGAGGGAGGGAGAGAGAGAGAGAGAGACACACAGACAGAGAGTGAGAGTCAGTCAGTCAGCTAGCCAGCCAGTCAGTCAGTCAGTCAGTCATGCCATCGATATCCCATCAAAAGGAAAGAGGCGACACCAAAGAGGTTGATCACCTACCGTTGCAAGCTCTCCACTCCCGGTGTGACACTGGTCTGCGAGTGCTTGCATCGGAACCTCCCCTGCACCAGTCTTTCCTGGTGGCGTGGCGGAAAGCGAACTAGGGCCTTGTCGCCCTCCGGCAATCGTTCCCAGAGGGTGGCGATCTCCGCCTGCTGTGTCATGTAGGCATGGTGACGCAGCTTCACGAGACTGGAGGCCAGGTTGACCATGTGCTGGTAACCTGGGCCAATGTCAGGTCCAAGGCTATTCTGTTGGGGGAAGAGAGCGAAAGTGAGAAAGGGAAGCACTCATCAGATATTCCACAGGTATAGCACAACTCGTCGGGAGAGACTTACCAGCTCATGGGACATGCTTTGAGTGGCCTCGTCTCCAGGGGAGGTGTCCTGGTCGGCTGGCCCAGACTTTGAGGCGCCGATGGCAGGGCGCGACTGGGACTTGTCAGACGATAACGGTTGTCGGGCGAAGTCCTCCTCAAGGCCGAAGAGGGTGTTGTCCAGAGGTTCCTGTACCGGCCCCTTGTCCTCTTGGAAGCTCTCGTCGACACTGTCATCATCGTCGTCTGTATCAGTCCCATCCGGAGCGTCGGGATCCCTGTCCATCACTTCCTCCAGCACTCGACCGGTCTGCGAAAATAGGTACTGGATACCTATGAGCTCACCTGTGAAAAGGAGGGAACTGTTTTAAAATGAAAAGGCTGGGGGGGGAGAGAGAGAGAGAGAGAGAGAGAAAGACAGACAGACAGACAGACGGCTCGACGCCCGCCTCACCAGTGTACTTCGCAGGCCGGGTGTAATCGTCAACCAGCTTCATGTGATATAGAATGTCGCTCAGCTCGTTGACGGAGTGCTGGAGTTGGCCACTGTAGCCGACCATATCACGGTCTGCTTCCTCCACTGCTTGTGCCGCACGGTCCTCGTTCCACCGCGCCAGGCTTTCCAGCAGATAGGCCTGAAAGTGGGGCGCGCTGGCTGAAGTGCCTGAAAGACATGGTGAGTGAGTGAGAGAGAGAGAGAGAGAGAGAGAGAGAGAGACAGACAGACAGACAGAGATAAAAATGCAATGCCACCCACTCCCTCGCACAACACAGGTCACAAAGAACAGGTTTCTGGGCACCCTTACCAGGTATGAAGCGGTCCAGATGCAAGTGGAACGACTCCAACGAAGTTGAACCTCGCGCACACCTGAACACCGGCAGCGTGATCCCCCCTTTGACCAGCTGCCCAGTCTGCATGTACAGGTGCACGCCGGGTGGGTCCTGGATGCAGTGGAGGTGGCGCCTCTGAGTCTTCCAGATGTCCTGGATCTTAGCGCGGTCCAAAAGCGGGATACCCATGGTGTCAGTGGTGTCCCCGAAGGCCTCCAGCATCTCGTCGATGAGCCGGCCGGTCTCCTCCGCCCCACGTGTGCAGCGGCGGCAGTGGCGGGCCAGCTCCTTTAGTGGGATCTTTCTGTAGCCGGAGCCTCGGGGATCGTTCCCCGCCTCGCCAGCCTTGGCCTGTCACAGCCGGGCGACATCTCCCTGGTCCCACTCAAAGATGCAGAACGAGAGACGCGCCATGAAGAGGCTATATAGTGGGTGGCTCTCCGTGGTGACACCCGCCGCAAAGTGTTGCATCAGGTGCCACACGTCGAGCCGCACCACCAGCTGATCCCACTGGTTGAATAAGAGGGACACCTTGTAGGGTCCCCCGTGGGAACAGCAGTCTCGGTCCACATAGAGGACCAGAGGCGGGGACACACTGGCATCACGGTATCGCCGCATCAGCCCGGTGGCCATGGGGTGCAGGCCAGCGCCCTCGGCTGCAGTGAGGACGCTGATCAAGATCTGGCCTTGCTCGTTCCCCACGCTGGTCACCCAGGCTGCCATTCCTGCTGCGGCACCAGCGAGTTTCTTGGTCACCTGAACGATGAAAGGGAGAGTGACGGTAAGCTGGAAGGAAAGAAGGAAGGAAGGGGGGAGAGAGGGAGGGGATGGCGATATCGATCACCTTCTTTGTTGAGTCCATCTTCAAGATTGAGCCAAAGATGGAGGTGATCTGGGCCTTGGTCTCTTCTAGCCTCGAAGCCACCTCCCTGGCATAGATGGACAGCAACCACTTTGTACCGGGCACCGGGGTCATCCGCGGTAGTAGAGGCGGAGTCGCAGGTGGCTCGGCACCTGGTGTAATGAACTTGGTGACCGCGAACATGACCTTTTTGGACCAAGTCAACCAGGACCTGGTGTGCTCCTCGAGCAGATATCTGCGCAGCTGGGTGGCCCCGTTGCCCAGCGTGCGCTCACGCATCTGCCCGATGAGCTTTTTGTCGCAGGATAACCCATGTTAGACAGAACAGAGACGTTAGGACTGCCCGTGTGTGCCCGTCTACCTGTGGAGAGCCGACCCAGCCATTGGAGACTCCTTGTCTGACCTGTAAGTGAGGATAGCTGGAAAGTCATCCCGGTGGGTGTGGTGCAGCTGATCCATGATATCTTGCGACCAGCCCGCCACCTTCTTCCTGCAGCGCCGGCACTCTAGGTACTCCGTGGCCATAAAGTACCATCCGTCTGCGTCCAGGACCCTCCGGACGGTCCTGTAGAGTCCAGCTCCCGACAACCTGTGGCTGCACACCGTGCAGGACAGCTTATAGGCCCACATGCGGTACGGCATCCACAGGAAGAACGGGCGCTGAAAAAAGGTGTCGGGCGATGTCGGGGGCTGGAAGTACACGTTGCGGGGGCCGTGAGGGTGCCACCAAAGGCGAAAGTTGGAGGTCAATACAGGCTTTCCATCCTTGCCCCTGGTGAAAAGGACCCGACTTAACCATGCGTGCTGTTCCTTCGGTAGTGAAGTCCTCCAGCCCTCGTGCAAAAGTAGCTGTGTGTGTGAGAGAGAGAGAGAGAGAGACACAGAGACAGAGAGCATGAGCAACAGAAAAAGAAACAAAAACAATCAGACAGGGCCTGTTCCTTTCCCGGCAATGCAATTCAAAGAAACACATCCTTTTAACTCACCTCTCTCCTGGCTACGGACAGCGTTTGCGAAGGCTGCTTTCCCGGATCAGCCGTCGGTTGGGAGCGCTGGGATGGCAAGGGCCCTCCACTGGTTGCAGACTGGGAGGTAGATGCTGGGGAAGGTTGTTAACAAATTCAAACAAATAACAGGCTAAACAGAAAAAGTGAAGGAGCCACCACCAGTTTCCATGGGTGGCTGTAACTTTCCAGCCTCCAACTCCATGCTGGCCAACAGCAGCACGTCATCGGGAATCTTGACGACGGAGGCTGCTGCAGAGAGAGAGGCGGTGGGGGCAACAGTGGTGGTTTTGGTAAGGGAGGAGGTTGCTGCTGCCTTCGCCTCGTCTCTCCGCCAGACATACAGCTGGAGTGCATGCATCTTGGTCCTGACTTTGGTGGTCTGGCGCCGGAGCCATTTGATGCAACTGCATTGGGGTACAACAGCGGGAACGGTAACAGGTGAACAAATGGAAGCAGGGTCCCAACTACCTTGCTGTGCCCTTCCCCTCGGACCCCACCCAAAAGTCTCTCACCTCTTGGCCTCCCGATCTTCTGTATTGTAAAGGGCCTCAAACGTCAGGTGTCCGTGTTGGCCAAAGCCGACGAGCCTCTTGCCCTCGTCCAGAGTCCTGGCCGACCCATCTCTCTCCCGTCGACGACGGATGGCCTTCTTCATGTCGGGGAAGAGCCAGGCGTAGGACTCCAGGGCATTTTTATTGCTCGCCAGCGGGCTATCCGACACCTGGCCATCTTCGCGCTCCCTCAGGTGGGTTGCCAACACCATGACAGGCTTAGCCGAGGTCATGGGTCAGCAACCATTTAAAAGTCTGACCCCGGTACTGTCCAAACTGGAGCTCGCTGGCGCTGTGCACCAGCTTGGAGTCCCCGGGGTCACCACCTGCTGCCCGCACCCGTCTCCTGGCCTGCTCCCTGAACATTTCCCGGCCGAATTGACCTTGAACGGCACAGAGCCGCTCAGGCCGTATGCCTTGGCGACCTGGATCACCTCAGCGGAGGCCTTAAGGGTCAGTTCGCCGGAGGTCTTGCGGCGGAACTGTGGCACAGGGTTCAAGCTGGATAAATTAGATAAACCAAGACAAAGTTACAGTTCCATTCCAAAGTTTTACAACACCTATTTTTCTTCAAATTTAACCAGCTGGAATGCAACGAGCGACCTGAAACAGATCCGTAGGAAACTGGAAGACATTTACATTTAAAGTTTAGGTTACCAAAAACTGAAATTAAAACAAATTTCAGAATATTACAAATTGGCCTTCAGGGAACAACTAATAGGTTACAACCTCCATATAGTCTGCACCAAGCGACGTTGCCTCCAACAGAGATCAAATAAAGAGTAACTGAGCATGCAAAAAGAAAAAAGGAACAAGGGAACAACAGGATGATAAACCACCACCTTTGAACAAATTCTATAGGCACCAAACCCAATATTCCAAAAAGGTTTTTTTTTTTTTTTTCTTTTTCAAATGAACCTTCGTGATATTTAACCTATGAATACTTACATGTCAACACCGCAGGTGATGTTGGGTCTATTAAAACAACGCAATCAACCAGTACGTCAATTACAGAAAGATACCTTTGTTTTGAGAGGAACATTGCTACTACAAACACTACAAAGACTCACGTAGGAACACTAGTGGTAGCCATGGTATGAGATACCAGAAACTGTTAATTCTAAATTCTGAAAGAGTAAAGGGACACACACAAAAAAAAAAAAATATAAATGGTTAGTAATACTAGTACTGACTTTTTTTAAGGCCTTTAATAATATTACAACTTCCTTGTTACACTGCATTTTCCTATTGCTAGCATTATTATTATTAGCATTATTATTATTTATTATTAACAAACATAATTATAACGCAATTCTGTCCAGACTATTTACAGATATTTATATTACTGAAACCAGTTTACTAAAATGAAAAAAAAGAACACTTTTATTAATATGTACAAAACAAATGAATTCTCATTAGATTAAAGTACATCTGTTTTATTTCACTTCACTATAATCCTTGTGCACTAAGAGTAACATCAATAGTACCATTTTAATAGTATCAGCGGGCCCCACTTTAAGATAAAACTCGAAACATGACATCGCCGCTTTTAGACGGGGAGGCGGGTCTTTCGGAACAGAACTCGGAACGCATCTCTTTCCCAGCCAATCAAAGTTTACAAAAAACTCGACACAAGAGCGCCTCGACCAATCGCTGCACGCTGCTGCTTGTCAATCATCTGAGAACTCGGAGTGAACTCGGCACGGAGTAGCCACGAATATCGGAACTCTTTAGGCGCAGAACCTATCAACCTGGAAGGCAGCACAGCATGTGAGAGTCTCTGATTCTGAAGCAAACCTACACTTCAACCCCCTAATGATTCAGTCCCCAAGCATCACCATCAACTCTCTTTTTGGGTACTGGTTTTGCACCAAACTCCCTAAACCAGTTAAAACAATCTTCAACTAATCTATTCTTATGCTTCTTCAACACATTACTGCCTCTCCGGTTCAGATTTAACAGTCATGGCAGAACAGGTCCCATCTGTTCCATAAAGTGTCCCAATGCCCCAAAAACCTATACCCTACTACCCTATACCAAGATTTCAGCCATGCGTTAAGCCTTCTAATCTCCTGAGTCTTAACTTACCTGCATGTGTCACAGGCAGTATTTCTCAGCCTGGCAAGTAAC
Source organism: Erpetoichthys calabaricus (assembly GCF_900747795.2). Classification (NCBI taxonomy): domain Eukaryota; kingdom Metazoa; phylum Chordata; class Cladistia; order Polypteriformes; family Polypteridae; genus Erpetoichthys; species Erpetoichthys calabaricus. Next base: position 111,966,861 of record NC_041402.2, on the reverse strand, counting down.
TCTGTAAATTTGGACCGCAGACCGACTACCCTTATGTATGTCATTTGTTCCAACATGGACAATGACCACTGGATCCAACCCTGATCTAGCCAAGAGCCTATCAACCCTTCCAGGGAGGTTTCTAACCTGTGCATCTGGAAGCAAATCTGAGCTTCAATCCCCCTAAGGACTGGAAAATGGTTTGATACCTCTAATTCTGGGGTTGATGCCCAGGACAGTGTGCACCATTTACCTTGCACCTTGTGAACGTGATCCATCTATCTCTACCTGTCTGGTCTGGAATCTCTTCCAACGACACCTTAGGGATGCCCACTATCTCTTTAAAAGCACACCTTTGCCATGGTTTGATACCTCTAATTCTGGGGTTGATGCCCCTGGACAGTGTTCACCATTTACCTTGCGCCTTGTGACCATGAGCCACCTGTCTCTACCTGTCTGGTCTGGAATCTCTTCCCATGACACCTTAGGGATGCCCACTATCTCCCTAAAAGCACACCTGGGCCAGGTCCGCCAATTCTCTACTATAACACAGGCAACCCTGAGCTCGAGGTGCTGGATCAGTTGGTATCTCCTACACATGTAGCCCTCATAGAAGACTGGCTCCTCTAAGCCATCCTCAGAAAATTACAGTATCCAACAGGACTTGCATTACAGTGGCCTCATTATTAAAATTTGACTTAGGATTACTAAAAACTGCTTAAAAATAATTAAAATTAAATTATTTAACTTAAATGGTAAAACTAAAAAAAGCCAAAATATTAGGTTAAAGAACTTCTACAGTTATTTTACATATTCTGGCCACTTAACGTCCTGTAATATGCTCCCCCTCGACTGCCAGCTGTTTGTCTTTCTATGAGGTTAACTTTACTTTTCTTTGTCCGCTCTCCATCTTTGCACTTCTCTTATTCCTTACTTAAAAACTCTCCACTAGCATTGTTTGTATTCTTTTGTATTAATGAACCCTTATGCTGTCTCCTTCTTAACTGCTCTGCTTTCCTGACTGCCAAGAACTGTTCAATCTAGAAAAGATTATTTACTGAATATCTGCTGCTACTTGATCACTTACTGTCTTGTCTGCTCCTACAGCCTCTTATGCCTAATTAACCCTTAACACTAGCCACCTGTTGTGAAATGCTTGAAATCCAAAAGCACTTTCAGAAGTTGCCCACTAGGAGAAAAGTCCGTCAAATACCATGACTAGATACCCAAAGGGCCGAGATAAATCTTTACAAAAAGTTTATTTTAGCAAAAGGCTTTGCAAGCCCCAAAGCTCCAAAGAGCACAAAAGAGATCCCTGAAGCAGCTAGACACATCAAACAAGTCCAAAACAGAATCCAAAGGCGGTGGTTGAAACAGAACAGAGGCTCAAAAAATATCAATAAACACAATCCAAATACAGTACGAAATACAGAAGTGAGATCAAAAACAGAGCAAGGGTTCAAAATCCAGAAAATTACAAAGCAAAAGCAAAGAAACACAAGAAAACACTCCACTCCCAAGTGTGTTCAATGAACATCCAGGAACTATGTAAGGCCCTCTCTTAAATAGGGTGGAGGGCCATTCCTGACTTTGATTGAGCCACCCACAAAACACAAGGGTCATTACCTAGATCACACCCCTTTCCCAACACACACATAGAAAAATGCACTTTGTTAACAAAAGAAAAATTAATACAATTAAATGATACAAAGTTAAACGCAACAGACAAGAAACACAACTTTTGAACAGCAGCCGGGGGAAAATACTGGCTGAACCATGACACTGCCTGCCTACATTCCACTGAGCCATTCTCTTTACCTCTTTGAAGGCTGCCGGTCTTTTTTTTCCCCACTAAGGAATCATTGTTTCTGTTACTTACTATGAGGCCAGATATTTACTTACAGAGATGCCAGTGTCAACTACTGCTACTTTCTCGTGGACGCTAGTTTGAATACAAAAAACACAAGTTCAAGTAACAAATAACATTTTCAAAGGTTCCCCCAAATACTTAGCTGGTTTTACCCCTAAAGGGAAGAAAAAAGTTTTAAAAATTCACACAGCTCCTTAGCAGCAACCAAAACACAACGTTTTAGGAGTAAAATATAATTTTTATTTAACTCACACCACAGAATACAAAAATTCTCAGCTGCTTCTCCTTCATTTGTAAAGATGACAATAACAATTTTAGCCTTTGCATTCTCATTCTTCCAAAACACTGAGAATTTAATTATATTATGGTCACTTAATCCTAGTGATTCAATCACCTCTACATCCTCAATTCTCTCCTGATTATTACAAAATACTAAATTTAGAAAGCCCCCCCCCATGTTGGTGTTTTACCATACTATTTTAAAAAAACACTGATTATGTCCAGGGTAGCGCAGTGGTAGTGCTGCTGCCTCGCAGTAAGGAGACCTGGGTTCACATCTCAGGTCCTGCCTGCATGTTCTCCCCATGTCTGCTTGGTTTCTTCTAGGTTCTCCAGTTTCCTCCCACTGTCCAAATACATGCAGATTATGTGAAGTCCACCACCAGCATCAACTCACCAGTTCTATGTACTCAACACTCACATAGCACCTGTGAAGGAGAGAAGATTAGAAAAATGAAATAAAGAAAGGTGAATTTCAAACATAAAGTTGTCAAATCACTCAAAGAGCTAACTGAGTCAAAGCTATCTTGCAATGCTTGCAAATAATATGTATTCTATACCATAAGTAATATTGCATTAACAAAATGAAGAGGCATACCCTAATCAGGATGACCACTGGGAATGTGGCTTTATTTAGGATGTGTCATCTTGTGGTGGACCAATTAAGAAGCAGTTCCTATCAGTGATGTGCCTGAATTTGTTTTACTTCAGCAGTCAGTTTAATAACTTTGCTTGAATCTTTATCCATAGTAAAAATAAAAGTTTCAACTTGTTCCACAGTTTTTTCAATTCCCTCAATCATGTAAAGTTATCTTTCTGAATACCATCATCCATTTACAGATGGCTCACACCACCTCGTAGTTTCTCCTGATACCATACATTTTGTAGCCTCCATTATCTGTTTCATAGAGATTATACTTATCTTTTCATCTTTGTCTGCACAGATGACTTTGGCATTACAAAATCTGCATAGGTTAATAGTGATCAATGTGCTGCTATTTGCTGATTCTTTAGGATATGAATATTGTTCATCGGTGCTATAATGTCTGCTCAGACAAGAGCAGTTATTAGTCAATTTCCAATATCCTTAATTAATACAAGCCTGTTGTGTCCATGTCCCGTAAAAACAAATTAGAAAACTCAAAAACAAATTCGAAACACAAACACAAATCAGAAAACACTAATCAGAAATATGCAAAGTCAAGCTGAATACATGAAAGCAAATCAGAAAATGCAAAAACAAATTGAATAAGTAAAAAGAAATTGAAAATACAAAAACAAATCAGAAAATGCAAAAATAAATTGGAAACAAAAAATAAATGAGAAAACACAAAAACAAATTGGAAACGCAAAAACAAATCAGAAAACGCAATAACAAATAAATACACAAAAACAAATGAAAAAATGCAAAAACAAATGTGAAAATGCAAAAAGAAGTTGGAAACAGAAAAACAAATCAGAAATTGCAAAAACAAATTGAACATGCAAAAAAAATGAAATGGAATAGCATGCAAACAAAACAATGACTGCACAAACAAATTGAGAAGCGTGACAACAAAAAGATCAGCACATAACCCAAATCGAGGAGGAAAAAACAGTGAAAACGAAATGTTCATCACAATCCGATCCCCACTTTTCATTTTTTAATGTTTGCATAAATTTGAGCACTCTCAGCCAGAGCAGAGTTTAAAGTATTACAAACATATTTTAGTATTTTTAATAGGTTATGAAGCTATAGCTTAATGCTAACAGCACTCTGCGTTGAAAAACATTTGATATTGGCAATATTTTTATTGCACTAATACACAGGCTACTAACATGTATTATTTAACATGCACAATGCAGTGTTTGTATGACAAGTTGTGTTCCTAGTATTATTGCTTCATGTCAATGACTCGGGAATGAGAAAGAAGGAGAAATGGAATCAGCTGCTTTAAACTAGACTGCTGGGATGTGGCCCTAAAAGTACAGTTAGCTTGTTCAGCTCATATATGCCACAACCCATATGCCACATTTTCCCCTAGTCTTGTGAGCCGACAGAAGGCCAGGGACTACATATGATGCTCACTGATGAGCTTTAGCTGCTGAGGTATCTACACCCCCCTGTTCCTGCTACTCACGGGGCTGCTTTTATAGATGGCTTCTCCAGGTACTTCCACACCTTCATGGATGAAATAGTAAACTATTTCATTTTGTGGAGTCTCCCGTAGCAGTTTGTTGCAACAACACTTTTGATAATTTTGGTCCAAGATCCAGTTTGATTGAGGTACTTTGCTCTATACTCAGTCATATTTCACTTTCACTATTTGATATCACCATTTTTAGAAAGTGAGTATGAAAGAGCCAGGCATTCTCTTTAGTGTATGACAATTTTATTTTAAATCCCAAAGTCTTTCATGTTTTTCTTATATTTCTAGTCTGGTCACTCTTTTAAATGCCCCTACAAATGCTGGCAAAGCCAGAGGTTAAAAAGAAAAGGAATAGAGAAGCGAGGCGGCAGTATGTCACACTTAATGGGTGGTGTGCTGGAAACAGTGATGCTTAATGTCTCCTGTCTATTTCGCTTTTTTTAATGATTGGACATAAAACTTTTGGATCTCAGCTGGAGATACATTTAAAGTATGACACACACAATTTTGTAAGTCCTGTACTGACTGTTAGAAAACCATAATGGAATGCTGAGAGCTTAATGGCAAGTAACTGTCAAGGCGGAGTGGAGGCTCTGAGGCTAGGAATCTGCACTGGCAATCGGAAGGTTGCCGGTTTGAATCCCGTAAATGCCAAAAAGGGACTCTGCTCTGTTGGGCCCTTGAGCAAGGCCCTTAACCTACAATTGCTGAGCGCTCTGAGTAGTGAGAAAAAACGCTATATAAATACAAAGAATTATTACTATAATAATTATTATTATTATACAACACCAGAGAATTGCAGTGCTTGAAGTTATGCAAGCATTATCTTTTCTGCCAACGTATGTAAAAAAAGATAAGAGATCTCTTTTACCTTTCATTGTTAAAGCTTCCACCACACCACCTGTTGAAAAGCTGTGATTGAGTCATGATGTACATTTAGCTTTCACTGTTTTTTGTGCTTCGATTTAGGTTATCTGATGCTGTTTTTGTTTTCATGCTTCTGATTTTATTCGTACAGTCATCATTTTGTTTGCATGCTGCTCCATTTGCATTTATTTCTGATTCTTTTGTGTATATTCAATTTGTTTTTGTATTTTCTCATTTTTTTTTTGCATATTCAATTTGTTTTTGCATTTTCTGATTAGTTTTTGCGTTTCCCATTTTGTTTTTGAAGTTTCTGATTTGTGTTTGCGTTTTCTTGTTTGTTTTTGCAAATTCAAAATTGTTTTTGCATTTTCTGATTTGTTTTTGCAGTTTCTAATATGCTTTTGCATATTCAACTTATTTTCGTAGTTTCTGATTTGTGTTCCAAGTTTGGTTTTGTGCTTTCTGATCTATTTTTAATTTGTTTTTGTGCATTGCACTTAAGCCACCATAGTCTCAAAAGCAGCAATTATTAATTTAAGTTTATTTATTCAGATCAAATTAATAGTGGCAACAAGGTCTCAAAGTTTAACTGTTACAGTTTCAATGACCCATATGGTTATAAATAATTTTTCTCTTACCTCAATTGGTTCAGCTAACTTAAGAAAATTTGTATTCAGTTTCAGTACAACTACCTCTGGCAGGTACTCACTGAGATCAAAATATATTAATCTTGTGAGGTTTGTGAACTCTTTTAGGACCAAATGGGATGGCACCCTGACGTGTGACTGCCATGCCTGTGGAGAACCGTTTGTCCATTGCCTCGCAAGGGACATTATAAATGCAGGGAACAGTATAACTTGCCCACTGACCTGGCCCCAACCATGCCCATTAGCTGTGTCTGTGTATAGGAGAGTTGTAGCTCCTGCTGCAATTAATAACCCTGCTGTTCCTGTTTCAAGTTGAATAAAGCTGGTTTTGCTAAAATACTGAGACTCAACCTTGTGTTTTGGGGTGGAAGACAGTGATTCACATGTTACAATCTACTTAGACTGTTTTCCAAGCTGCACCCTGTTGTTGTAAATACCCTGAGTGTATTTGCCTGCACTTCAATTTGCTTTAACAAAGATGTTTTCTGAAGCTTCACCTTGAAAGTGGCTTAGGGTTTTCTTGGTTTCCCACTAACCTTCCAGTCTGGATGCTACCAGCAAAAGGCCAGTTATTTCAATTAAGCAATGCTTTGTGTAATTGTTTTAGCCACCCTTTTATGCATGGTTCTCTTATCAGTTTTTAACTGTTGTTTTAGCAAACCATTCATACACTCTACTAGTCCTGCAGCCTGTGGATTATAAGGGAAATGTAAAACCCAATTTCATACCTCTCTCTTCCAGTAATATTTCAATTCTGATATTAATTGTAGTTTTAGTTTTTATTTTATTTTAGAAAATTAATTTTTATTTCGTTCTAGTTTTCAGTTGTGTCAACAGTTCTCATTTTTATTTAGTTATGTGTTAAAAATTTGTTTTTATTTTATTTACATAATATTAGTACAATTTTAGTTTTTTTTCTGTCGCAAGACCACAAATACTGGCCTAAACATATTTCACTGTGAGTTATGTTTCAGTCAACAAAATACACTCACAGTTCATAATGCCGTTAAACACAGCTTGACTATCAATGATCAAACAGATTAAGTGGCCTAATGAGTACAGTCAGCAAGATCAAATCTTTCAATCCAAGAAACCAGTCTGTGCAAGCACGTTGTTGTTAAGCTTTAAACAAGCACGCATTTTGAGAGATTTGTTCATGTTGCAACGACACCTATTGCGCAGTGAAAATATTTGCTTGACAAACACCTGTAATGCAGGTGCACAGACAAGGTCCTCGGCCACTGGTGCCAGTAGACTGTATGTTGACGATTTCTGCTGCCAGCACTGAAGCAGTGATGTGCGGTGAAGTTCATGGCAGGTGAGGCACTGACTCCATCAGAGTCAGATTTACAAATATATGAACCCAAAAGAGTAATTTATTCACTATTCAGTTGGCAGCATGCACATTGACTACTGGTTATGCTTCATATCTCATCAGCATTCTTTACACATAGGTACATATTTGGCTAAGAAAGAACGTTACATTTATAGCAGCGAGAAAGATAAGAGACAGCGCATTTGCTCTGTACCCTCCATGTGATCTAAATTTGCCGTTGCAGTTTCACAATTCATACTCATTCAATAAAAATGAAAGTATAGAGTGGTGTACAAAAAAAACGGATTTCAATTTTGACCTTAACTGAAATATTTAGTTGTTTTTAAAAGCTTTTAAATCTGATGCTTTAATCAATTGTAATACAGACTGTTCAACAAAAGGATAACAAGAGAAAGAAAAGATTATTTTATTTAAGGTCAAAATTTAGTTGTTAAATATTGGATTTTTTTTCTTAGTCTGATCCCATTTTTTATAAAATTGAAAACTGTTCATGACCTTACCTTTACTTGTAAATGAAGTCCATGTGCCTGTCCTTCTCCATGAAAAACTCACTGTCACTTTCTTGTAAAAGTCCTCCTTATTTTCCTTTAGTTTTAAAAGTCTTATTCTTCAATTTTGACAGTCAGTTGGAATAAACAATAAAAATAAACGGTCTGCTGTAGTGCACTTGACTTTCTGATATTGCTAACTTATTGGCGCCTAGAGCCTCTGCGTAGAAGCAACGAGCACCTGTTGGGCTCACACCCACCCCCTCCAGTACGGCACGGTACTGTCTGCCTCACCTTGTGCCTTCTCACTGCGGTTTTATGTCCGATCAGCAAGAATAAATATGTCACACAAATTACTCATTAAACATATTAGCTAGATTATGGAAAGTCTGGTGTATAATAAACTCGTGTGCAAATATCATATTGGTGACATACAGAGAGACAGCAACAAGCACGCGCCAATTGCATACATCAACCCAATGTGTGAGGGATAGTGCAGTCCGAAGTGAGGCTTGGCTCGTCTCGTCACTGCCGCAACTCGTGTTTTTCCTCTGTATTTCATCAGGAAATGCACAAATTCAGCGATATTGACTATTGACTATATAAAAATTATCAAAATTATTGGTATGATACAGAAAACAAATTTATAGCACAGACCAGTAAATAATTTTATATTATCATTATTAGTTTTTTTTTTTACTTTTCATGATGACAGGTGAGACTGCATGTACCTATATGAAGTGCGATCATGGTACCAGAGAAGTGCTGGACTTCCACTAAGTACTGGTCCTGCACGCTACATTTGCTTTCATTATCATCTGTGCTGTAATTAAAGTTTTTCCAGACGTTACTTTCTCACTTTCTACCTGCAAACATCTGTGCAAAACTTGCCATTGTCAACCACAAGTGCTTACTGCTTCAACTCAATGAGCCAAATGTGCTCAACAAACAAACAAGGGTCCTTTACGGAAGTTGCGCCACATGACTATAGTAAGCCTAAGTTACATGATCATCGGATAGTGAACAGAGCAATGTAACTGAACGCTCAGGGTGACCTACAATCAACCCCTGTGCATGACTGAAACAGACTGAACGAAAATGCTATTGCTGTTTTTTCGTTTTTACTCAATTTTCGTTCTCGTTTGTTCACATATCACTAATTTTTATTTTTATTTAGTTTCTCTGTTTGCCTTAATTTAATTTCTCCCTCTTGTAAAGCGAAAAACAATATTTTTAGTTCTAGCTCACGTTTTTGTTATGAAAATATCACTGCTCTCTTGTGCCCACCTCTGAACCTCCTGTCCAGAAAAATGAGTACATTGATCTCATTGAATTTCTTTTGGGGTACAATAGATTCATATTAAGTCCAAAAGGATTTTACTGCACTGTTTTGTGTGGCTATGCTTACAGGATCAGAGTGCATGATTCCAGTGTAGGTGTCCACAGCCGTCATCAGGTACAGTTTGTTCTGCTCAGATTCTCAAAGGCCCTACATAGCCAAGCTGACACTGAGCATGCATATGTTACTCTGTGGATATAATGGCTACTACCTACCTTTTCTACAAGTTTCATAGTTTCCACTGCTTTCCTCATCATCTTTTCTTTTACTGTGGTGCCTTTTCATTTATGCCATTCAAGTGAAAGTGTCACGCCCAAATGTCCTAAAGTTTGATGTACTTTTGACATTGCTAAAACTTGCAATATCTTACTATTTTGTGGCTGAACTTTCCGAATATCTGAGTCTATAGCATCTGCTCTTGTTTTGATTTGGTTTTGGAGACTTGATTTATTGATGTTTTGGTTAAGATCTTTGTCTCATTTCTCAATCATGTTTTAATCTCCTGGGTCCTCATGTATACTGTTATGCATAGAATTCACACTAAAAGACAGGTTAAAGATAAAACTGGAAATGTGCATACACGACAGTATACATTATTCAAATGAAGTTAATAATTTTTGTGTAAAATGCAATAAACATACTTTAAAGCAGTGGTCACCAACCTTTTTGAAACTGAGAGCTACTTCATAGGTACTGAGCCATACGAAGGGCTACCAGTTTGATACACTCTTCTTAAATAGCAAATTTGCTCAGTTTACCTTTAGTTATTTATTATTATTAATGATTAATGATACTCATCTATGTGAAGACACTGATCACGTTTATGATTTTATCAACAATGACTTAACAAGGTGGGAAACAGATAATATCAATATTCAACACTTTATTTATATTAATCTCAGCAATTGTTTACATTTTCGAACGATCACTTCTACAACATTTCATAGGAAATCACCATGTCCCATTTTCACTAACCACCTACAAACCCTTTTAACAAATCATGAACTATGTTGCACCACGTTTGAACAAGTTATCAATTATGTGATGTTTAAGAAAAAACTTTCAGAATTTTAAATAAATCTTATCACATTTTGAACTAATGACTAAATCTGCAGTATTTTTAATAAAATTATTGTATCTGTTACATTTCATGAACACACTTTTGACTTTTGAATTGAACACAATTTTTCAATATTTGAATTCAACTTTGCCATGGCACTGCCATGTTGCCAATGACAGTATCTGGTATCTGTTTCTTTGTCAGTGGGAAGGCTGGGGTTGCATGCTGTTCACCAGTGTATTGTAATCTGGTGTGTAACTTGACACTGCAACTCTGTGTGAGTCCTGCAAATGTGCATCAGTGAGGTGTGTTCTGTGTTTGTTCTTGATGAAATTCATGTCAGAAAACGATGATTCACAAAGATAGGTTGAACCAAACAGGCTGGCAACCTTCATAGCTGCTGTAAATACACCACTGTACTTTTCTGTGTCAACAAGGCACCAAAAGTTTGGTGCAGCCTGGTAGGCTTTGAGGTGGAGGTCATTTTGCAATGTTACAATTTCGATCTCTACTTGTCCAGCATCCAAGTTGAACGTTGCACTTAGTTGCTCAGCAATGCATGTTATGTCTGTGTTCATGAAAGGATTGGAGATAAATGACACACATGGCTCAAGATGATCAAGGTCATGAAACCTGTTCTCAAACTTTTGCCTAAGTCTGTTTATGACTTGACAGTACTTTTCTGCAACTTTATCAATTGTCTTGGATGCATAAGCATGGTCTTGCAGCACCGACTGTACAGAGGGAAAGTGCAGCACCTTTTTTCTCTGTAAATGCACTGAGAAAATGTTCATCTTGGCTTTAAATGCATTTAAAGTACTTATCATATCAACAACAGTCTTACCCTTGCCTTGCAGCTCGCAGTTCAGTTGGTTTAGTTTCCCAGAAATGTCCGTTAAAAATGCAAGGTCAAGTGTCCACTCTGTGCTCTCTAGCAGCGAGACATCTTTGCCCTTGAACTGCATGAACTCTTTGATTTCACTCAAAAGTGACAAAAAACGAAGTAAAACTCGTCCTCTGCTGAGCCATCGGATTTATGTGTGTAGCAGCAGGTCACCATATTCAGCTGACATCTCCTTCAATAGCACCTTGAATATCCTGTGTTGTTTCGCTTTGGAGCGGACACAGTTTATGATTTTCACAACAGGAGTCATCACATCTGCGGTGGGTTGGCACCCTGCCTGGGATTGGTTCCTGCCTTGTGCCCTGTGTTGGCTGGGATTGGCTCCAGCAGAAAACCGTGACCCTGTGTTCGGATTCAGCGGGTTGGAAAATGGATGGATGGATGGAGTCATCACATGTTCCATGCCGATCACTTTTGCACATATCACCTGCTGGTGAATGATGCAGTGGTAATGTAGAAATTTTGGGAAGTCTGGGTCACCTTTACAGTGAGCGATGAAACCTGTATGTCGGCCGATCATAGCAGGAGCCCCATCTGTAGTCACTGCTACCAGCTTTTCCAATGGAACATTTTTCTGCACGAAAAACTCCTTCACCGTGTTATAAATGTCAACTCTCCTCGTAGTCATCTTTAGTGGTAGTAGTGTCAGGAGTTCTTCTTTTGTGGAGAAATCATCAAACACCATCCGGATAAAGACCAACAGCTGGGCTGTACTGCTGCTGTCCACGGACTCGTCGCACTGGATGCTAAACCAACTGCACTTCGCCAGATCCCGGTCCAGCTGATTGGCTAATTTACCGGACATAGCCAACACCTGTCTAGCCATCGCAGAAGCCCCCAGTTGGACATCGGAGAGGAAGGAGATTAGATCAGTTCCATTGTTCTCATCTTTAAGTACAGTGTTAGCAATTATCATCATTGCTTCTTTGAAAACGTCCCCAACTGAAAATGCCTTTTTCTTCTTTATAAGAAAATGTATAGCTCTAAATGAGGCTTTGGTTGCTTTTTGAGAGTTTTTTGCCAGTCTTGTGAAAAAAGACTGCTGCTTGACCAAAGCTGCCTTTAATTCGCAGGCTTTTGCTGCCCGTAGCGCACTGCCTGGTGGGGAGTTAGCATGGTAGCTTTTGTGACACATAGTGAAGTGTCTCTCCACATTCTGCCACTTTGCCGTCGCCACAGTTGCCCAGCAAATGAGACATATGCAGGTTTCTTTCACAGTAGTAAAAAAGAAATCTTCTTCCCATTCACTGTGAAAATGATACATTTTCTTTCTTTTTTTCTTCCATCAGCTCCCCATCTGATCGATCAGCTCCCCATCTTTGCTGTGCCAGCTAGCTTACTCTCCATGAACGCTGAAGTTTTGTTATGCGCACAATACTGACCGTTGAACTAGAATAGAACAGAGTTTACCTAAACTTATCTAAACTTCATGCATAATAAACATGTTTTAAATGCTTTTTTTAGATATTGTCATTTTCAAATCTATATAAATGCAAATGTGATTAAAGAAGAATAGCAACAGAATAAAATAAAATTTTAGACGCTGCTCACTGGTGAGTTGTGCTATTTTTAGAACAGGTCCGTGGGTGACTCATGTGGTCCATGGGAGCATCCTGGTGACTGCGGGCACCATGTTGGTGACCCCTGCTTTAAAGCATTTCATCATAAAAATGATATCAAGTATACATCCTAGTATTCTAATAGAACACAGCTCCAAGAGGATAGCTCTTGAAAATCTAAATTGACTTAGAAGCCAGTCATAATTATCTGTAAATATGCGCTCTCTTCTTTTGAATTGAATTCCTTTATTGTCATTGTATGCTGCAATGAGATTCACTATGCAACTCCTCCATTAACTTATTTTCTTATAAAATAATAATAATAATATATACGATAAAAAAACAATGAAAATATATAGTATGAAAGCATAAGTACAATATACATGTACATGTAGTGCACATAGTGCAAATGGTTCATAAAGTGGCTCAGGTTGTGCAATATTACAATTGTAGTGCAACTTTACTGTGAGGTAATTGTAATTGTAAGGAAAAACAGCTCTATCAGGATTGCTTGATGGACTGATTGAGTGCATTTATAGCTCTTGAGATGAAACTGTTTCTGAGTCTCGAGGTTCATGCAGGAAAGACTCTGAAGCATTTGCCAGATGGGAGAAATTGAAATAGACTGTGGCATGGGTAATGCTGGTGGCTTTCCTGAGGCAATGTATTCTATAAATGTCCTCCAGGGCTGGAAGCTGTATCCAGATAATCCTCTGCACTCTTGACACAATCTGCTATACAGCTTTCCGATCAGCTGCTGTGCATCTGTGATACCACAAACAGATACAATAAGTTAAAATACTCTCAGTGATACACTAAAAGTAATGCTGAAGCAGCTATGGCAGTGGAGTAGCTTGGCCATTCTATGCACCATTACATTATTACAGAATGATTACAATCAAGTGCCTTAAATTTGCAAATGACATGCAATTAATTTCAGTGTATTTGATACAGCCTATGTCATGGATGTGCACCTAAAAAAGAAAGTAAGATCACAGAAACAATATCACTGCTTTGATGCTGGGTGCCACCAGTTTGTAAAACTGAGCAGAAAAGTGTGTATGCATGGTGTGAGGCTGCCATTAAAATGTGCATGGCTTTATGCCAAGTTTAGCTTTTATACCTCTTGAAGTGAGCATGGAAACGTGTGTATGTAACATTTTTGTGTGTACACACCATTTGCACACGAGGCCCCAGGTCTCTAAATGAGAAACTTTACAGGAAAAGACAGGCTCTACAATTGGAATTTAACCTCTTGACAACAAAAGATAAATCGTGACATTATTATGAACATGAAGAGAAGGCCAATAAGATCTTAGCTTATCAAATCCACAAGCAGGAAGTTCACATCACAATAACAGAAATTACCAATGCAGATGAAGATAAAATCTTTGACCAAAAAAATATAATCCACACATTTAGATAGTGCCCAGTGGAATTTTGTAAGATATATTCAACTAAGATAGCTCCACTATTCTTAGCAACATTTATAGAGGCTAAAGACAAAAAAGTCTACCTCAAACCTTTCACCAAGCATTAACTGCTGTCTTTCCAAAGAAAAATAAGGACTTTTTGCATTTATGTATAGACCAGTTTCACTTCTGAATAATGATGTTAAGATACACTCCAAGGTTTTAGCTAGAAGACTGAGAAACTCCTTTCTTCTATAATATTACAAGACCAAACCAGATTTATTAAAGGCAGACACTTGGCTTCAAGTCTTTCGCACCTATTTAATGTAATATGTTCACCATTAAAATCTAACACACCAGAGAATTTTTGATCTTTGGATGCAGAAAAACTCTTTGACAGAGTTCAATGGGATTACTTATTGACCATAATGTACAAATTTAGGTTTGGACCAAATATATGTGCATGGATAAAATTACTTTATTACAGTGAAGAAGCTTCTCTGTGTATTAACAATATGATCTCAAACTATTTCAAACTAGAAAGTGGTACTCGACAAGGGTGCCCTCTATCACTATTGCTTTTTGCAATCACCATTGAGCCATTCACTTTCAAAAATGGATTAGAGATAAAGGGATTATTAGAGAAGGACCTGAACAGAAAATATTACTATACACAGATGATATGGTACTTTATATATCAGACCCTCAAACATCTATACCAGTACTCCTTAATGCACTAGCAGAATATCAAAAGATATTTGGACTCAAAATCAATTTGAATAAAGTTGTGCTTCTTCTAGTCAACTCAATAGCACACACTACTAGTCTGACATCTATCTGTTCATTTTATCAGAACAGTTTAAATATCTAGGGGTAAACATCACAAGTAAATATAAAGATATTTTTCAGTACAATTTTCCTATCAGCATGGAAAAAAAATCAAACAAGATGTGAACAGATGGTTTATTCTCCAACTCACATTAGCATGGAGAATCAATACCATCTTTTTCAATTTCAGAGTATTCCTATCTACATTAACACATCATTGTTTAGAAAATTAGATTCACTTATAATCTCTTTCAACAGGAATTCAAGACATCCATGTATTCAAAAGGTAACTCTACAAAGACCTAAAGCAGAAGGTGGTAAAAATACAAGGTATAAAAACCTGGAAATTGACACAGATTGATGAATATACACGTTTGGTCTGCAATAGAAAGAAAATCATGCTTTACTCCTCGGCCGCTGAGGGAGACGCTTCTCTGGCAGAGGAGCTGAACATCTTCTTTGCCTGCTTTGAGGCGACACCAACAGCAGCTCCATCACAGCCGCCTGTTCACAACAGCAACATACTCACGGTGGAAGAGTGTGAGGTGAGGCAGGTGATCCCGAGGAAGGCTGCAGACCCGACAGTGTGGCTGGATGGGTGCTGAAAGACTGTGTGGATCAACTGGCCAGAATCTTCACTAGGATTTTCAACCAGTCCCTGTCCCAAGCCACTGTCCCATCCTGCCTCAAGTCCTCCATCATTGTTCCGCTGCCGAAAAAATCCATCACGAACAGTCTGAATGATTTCCACCCAGTGGCACTCACTTCTGTCATCATGAAGTGCTTTGAGAAACTGGTGTGGAGTCATAGCATCGCCTGCCTGCCAGCAGACCTGGACTCATTTTAATTTGCTTACAAAGCAAAGAGATCCACGGAGGATGCTGTGGCCACAGCCCTTTATGCTGCCCTGACCCACCTGGAGCAGCAGGGGAGTTACGCCAGACTGCTCTTTGTGGACTTCAGCTCGGCGTTTAACACCATCCTCCCACAACGACTGGTGTCCAAACTGGCAGATCTGGGACTTCCATCACTCACCTGCAGTTGGATACTGGACTTCTTGTCTGGTCGCTCCCAGAGGGTCAGGCCACACCTCCACTGCTCTCCGCCTCAACACCGGGACACCACAGGGTTGTGTGCTCAGCCCGCTCCTCTACACCCTCTACACATTGACAATTAAGTGGAGACCCTTTAGTTTGTCAGAATCATGGGGTTAGCACAGAGGTCCATATTCTAAAATATCTTAGATTATATCTATTTAGTTAGCATGTCGGCACTGTTCATTTTCAGTATACAAGGGGGGACCCAAAAATAACCAGAAATATTTTTAAAACGCATTTAATTTAATTTTCTGTTCAAACTACAATTAGTCTCCTTCAAAGTACTCTCCATTGGCGGAAATACACTTATCTAACCGTTTGTTCCATTGTTCGAAACATTTTTTAAATTCGTCTGAAGTAATGCCCATTAATGCTCTGGTCGTTTCTTGTTTTACCTCTGCAACGTCAGCAAAACGCCTTCCTTTCAAGTCTTTTTTCATCCGAGGGAACAAAAAGAA
Organism: Erpetoichthys calabaricus; assembly: GCF_900747795.2. Lineage (NCBI taxonomy): Eukaryota > Metazoa > Chordata > Cladistia > Polypteriformes > Polypteridae > Erpetoichthys > Erpetoichthys calabaricus. The sequence goes on along the minus strand of NC_041402.2, from coordinate 111,950,609 downwards.
ATCATATGGAGCTAAATCCGGTGAGTAGGGTGGGTGGTTCAGGGTTGTCATACCGTTTCTTGCCAAAAATTGGCGAATGCCAAGAGCAGTGTGAGATGGAGCGTTGTCATGATGAAAGAACCAATCGCCTGACTCCCACAAATCAGGGCGTTTCCTTCTCACACTGTTGCGCAACCTACTTTTACAAAAAAATTCACTGAACACAAGCACAACCTTCCAGACTGATGGTACTTGGCAGACTGACTTGTGAGGAGTGTAACTACATCGCCCTAGCGGCCCAACCACGTACTACAAGTACCAACCTAATAACAACAAAATTCCGGTTATTTTTGGGTCCCCCCTCGTATGTGGTATATTTCCCTGTCCAGGGGTTTCTTGTCAAAAGGTTAAAATAAGATTCAAGATATCCCTATTGAAACAGCAATATTTGTTATTAAGTGTATAGGTTCGTCTTGCATTCTGATTCTTAAAGCTGTATCAAACTATTGTTAATTTCAAAGCAAAATGCAGCCAATCATTTTGCTTATAACTAAATTAAATAAATCTTATAAACAGAACCCAGTGCTTGATAATACTTAACACTAATGGATATCATTAAAGGCTACTTCTGTGCTTTATTCAGTTTTAATATTTAATATTTTTAATATGTTATATTTAAAAATTAACTCTTTAAGACATATTCAGACTATTCCAGACTGCACATGCCAAAAAAGCTTATTATTTATTTCATAAGGTTTCTTTTCATGCTGGTTTTGTCATCTATCAATGTTTTTTATACATGACGGCAGTTTTTCAAATTGTAATAACTCCTTTATAACTCCACTTTTTCATGTGATTATTTACTTCATAATTAACTTTATTTATTTAATTGTTTTGGCACAAATGTCCTTACCATCAAGACTACCAGTCAAGTTAATATTTTAAACTTCAATATTTAATGTTCTTCCTGAATCAGGAGGAACACAAGCCTCACTTTTAGTTCCAGATAAGATTCTAACAATAATAGGCTAATGTTAATTAGCATCATACTAGCAGATGTTAAATAATGTTTTCCCCAACTCTTTGCAACCCCGTGGAACTGATATGAGCTGATAACATACCGCAAAACACGTAGGTTCTGTTGTAGTGTGCTGTGAGCTTGGGGTGATCCCTTGTTGATCCGGTCTTAATATGTTTTTTAATCTCTTCTGTGACTTAGTATTTGTAAATTATAGTTTTTACTATCTTATATTTGTGATATGGGCGAGTCAATGTTTCATTTTGGAATAATAATTTCTAGCTTAACTCTGCCCTTGACCGTGATCCCTGCACAAACCTTGGTCCTTTGACTCGTATTCAAGAAGATTGCAGACACTTGTTGACTCTTGGAATCACAGTTCAAACTTACATCTCCTTCACCCTGAATGCTACTAAAACAAAGGGTGCTTTTTCACAAACAGAGTGGAAAAGCAGTTTTCAAGGATAACTGTCCTATGTAACCTGGGCTACCTAAAAGAAATAATAAACCTCATAGTTTTAGTAAAAGTTTAATCCTTGTGTTAACACATATAATAGATATTATGTAACTATTCACTAAAACATTTTCCTTCCTGATTTGCCTAACGTGTCCAAAATAAGCCTAATCATCAGCCCTGTAGTGTATAGGCTCATATAACATACTATAACCATTCTTATTTTTCAGGGGCTCATAACTGATGTAAAATGGAAGGCTATTACCAAGCATTAACAGAATTTCTAAAACTTTGCATTATACAAAGCACCCTGAGTACCAAAGTGGTTATAACCTGTTGATGAAAATGCTGTTTTAAATTAAAGCCTGAACAAGATAACTGTTTTCTAATCATCATATAAAATGTTTAGTAAATAAAGAGAGACTAAATACAATTTATAACAAAAATGGAACACCGATGGACAGCTGAATAACCAAGGAAATCTGATTTAGCTTGAAGTGCCACAGAGTATTTTACAAATAACCCCCTACAACAGTGGTTCTCAAATTGGGGGGCGGGAAGATGTGAAAAAAAGAAAACAAGAATCGAAAATATGAAAAATACATCAATTGAACCCAAAACAAATTAACTTAAACTTCATTCTTATACTAGAAAAATAAATATAGAGATAGATAAATGTCGATAAAAGTAAAGTATGTATAATAAAATATGCAAATAAACTGTAATGAGAGTAAAATCTGATTTTTATTTATTTATTTTTTTTCATGATTGGCATGCCAAAGATTTGGCCATTTGAGAAAAAATAACCGTACATTTGTGTTGTAAGCAGAATCTGAATTACTTGGGCTTGCAAAAAAAGATATGTGATAGAAGATATCAGATGTCTCCAGTTCCTACCCAGTTCCTTTAGGGACTTTATACTGGCTATTATTATTTAAAATTAGTACAGTACAGAAATTAAGTTATATGCTATGTTTGGGGTGGATGTGATCAGAAAGGCACTGATGATTCCAAAGATCAGTCAAGAAAACTGTTGGAAAAATGGGCAGAACTCTTTTGGAAACAAGGATTTTTCTTATAATGGACCTTTACAAAGATGCTTTTAGATGCTTTATTTTCTAAAGATGCTTTATTTTCATGTTAAAGCAACTGGTCATTTCACTTGGCTACTGAAAATGTATTTTGTTCACTAATGCTTTAGTGTTTAATTAAGAATTACCTGAATATTTGATAATTAGTTTAAGCAGAAAGAGTAGCTCTGCTATTTTGTGAGCTATACAAGCGTGCTGAGCTGTTGGCTCCCATTTATGAGGTCACTAGCATGAGCTAAAACTGCTGATTTTAAAAACATGATTTTAGTTCAATGAACTTTGGATGTGCAGAAGAGTGCTTCTTACAACCCTTGCCTCTAGTTAAACAAACACACCTCACTATAGCCTCCTGGCTCTAAGAGCAGAAGCGTATGAGCTATGAATGAATTTTCAGAGACGAAATTTAAATGTAATAAACAAAAAGTTGTCTTGGAGACAGGATTACCGTTACACAATCAGTATAAAAGCTGATCAAAAAAGAATAAAAGAAAGATCTTGACTTATGGCTGATACCTCAAACAACGCAAAATGGGTCACCTGGAAAAAACGAAACATCTAGCAATACCAGGTTGTGTGGTGTTCACACTTTATTTTGCTTTTGTTTTATGGCACTGTGTATTTGACCTATAATACTTTTCTCTTGCCTGTTATGGAGCTCTAATTACCTGAAGTTACAGGAATTGGGAAGTGATGAACTATTTTGGTAAGAATATGTAATAAGGTCCAAGGTAATAATCGTAAACTAAAATGAAAACGAAGACTAAAACTATTAATGAAAAAACATTTTCGTAAACTGAAATAAAATAAATAACAAAACTGAGATGAAAAACTAAAACGATACGGAACGATTACAGTAGCTTAAAAGACTAAGTGAAATAAAATAATAATTTCAAAAAAAAAAAAAAAATCAGTTTTCGTGATCATGTCTGAAAGAACGCGGCAGAATCTATTTTTGCATTTTCATAAACTTCCGGTTCTGCCCTGTAGGTGGTGAAATTCAGTATATAAACTTTATCTGACCAGAGGGTATCAGCGATCAACATGTCCGGAAGAAAACGACACAGCGCCGTATGGGAGTTTTTCGAATATAATGCTGAAAGCAACAACAGTAAGTGCATAGTGTTGGAGCAGGGTGCGTTGTGTGCTGTACAGATTAAAGGTAAAAACCCAACAAACCTTAAAGTGCACCTAAATAGCTATCACAAATTAGCCTACGAGATATTTCTGGGTAAATAAAAAGAAAGGCTGAAAAGCGAGTGCAATTTGAGTATACATGCAACTTCTAGTACACATCATACAAGACAGCAGACATTAACATCGTGTTTGTAGAGGACAGCAAATTGGGGAACAAACTCAGCTGAACACCAAAACGCGAAGACGCCCAAGTAAACTTATTTATTGAAACTGGCATGTCTACTAGGCTGTGTGACTTGCCTTCATTCAGAAAATTTGTTTCTTTTCTTGATCCCAAATTTAGCATGCCACATGCTGCACGAATAAATGCGCTCATCGTACATAAAATGAATACAGTAACACAGCGTATCAAAGAAATGGTCCAACAAGCTCGGAAACTAACCCTTTGTATAGACGGATGGAGTAAAAAGGGTCTGACGGCTTCGTTTTTGGGAATTTCTGCATGCTTTTATCATTCACCAACAAACCAAGCACAGCATGCTTTGTTAAGTTTACGACGCATATGTCATCCGCGTACGGGTCAAGCTTTGGCAAACGCTATCGACAGTACTCTGGATGAGTGGGACATTACAGAAGACAAGGTTATGATTATAGTGACAGACAATGGAGCAAACATAGTCAAAGCTATAGATATACTACGGAAAGCGCGGAGGCAAGGAGAATATTCTGCACAGCAGTTCATCGAGCTGGATTCAACTGAATCTGAGTCGGATTTGGATATAGAGGAAGAAGAGATGAGCGTCTCTGATCAAGGTAAGTTAAAAAATATTGGCTAAGTAGCTCAGTATATTCTGCTTGATACTTTTTGTTTCAGGCAGCAAGATTGTGGCATGTATGATAAATGGTCAGCAAACCATCCAATATGTATCCATTGTCTCTCTAGTCTGTTATATTTTGTAATAATATAACACATCAGCACATTTATACAACACATTACATTTTAATTAGTCTTGGTAAAATAGTTATAAATTATCATATTTAAAAATTATTTCTTTTGTAGTGTTATATTTATAGATTAAACTTAATAGATGATTCTGGAGGCTGTGTGTAAAATAAATAATAAAAACTATTATTTATTTCAAATGATTCAATGCAGCTTTAAGTTTTTTACAAGACTGAAAAAAAAACAAATATATAAAATTAAATAACACGTAATAAATAATATACATAAAATCTACATTGGAGAAAAGACAAAATTGAACCAAGAAAAAACATTTCCTAAAACACATTAAGCTGAACTGTGATTTATTTGATTACTTAACAGAATCAACAGACTTCTTTCAAGACGGAGACATATCCAGGTTTCGACGTATGCCTTGTATGGCACACACACTTCAGCTTGCATTGAAAGATGCCATGAAACAATCAGGAGCCAGTTCTGCTGTTAACAAAGCCAGGAACCTTATGCATTCTGTCAGGAAATCTTCGGTAGCAAATGAGCAAATGATTAAAAGGTGTGACTTTAGCCTGTTTTATAATACTAACTGAGTTGACAACAGGCTTGTCTTTATCTAAAAATCTGAGTTACAATATATTTAGTAAGTAATCCCAGAGACAAATTGTTCTCAAACTCAATCCTGGGAATGCCATGTGACTGCAGGTTTTCATTACAGCCATGTTTTGTTTTTAATTGAACTCCTAGCCTAATTGAGCAGTTATTTTCCAGATTTGGTGTCCATATACAAATTATAAAACTAAATTTGGAAAATTTTTATTAGACTGCATCAGGCATTGGTACATAGTATGGTACACAGTAACAATTTAATTTCTTTTTATCTTGGTTTTTAAGAATTTTATCATTGTCATAATTTTTAATTTCCAGTTTTTCTGGTTATGTATTCCATTATTTACTATTGTTGGAAAAGCTGTGGCAGGCAGACAGCTTTTAGCATTCAACATTGTTTGCCCCAGTGTCTGCTTATTATCATGGTACAATTAAGGGATTAAACTAGACAGAAAAAGAACAAATTAATTGGAAAATCACAAAGAATTGACCATTTGTACTATAGAAAAAGCCAATATTTCTAAATATTTTATTTAAAAAAAAAATCACACTTTAAAGCTTTTCTGAATATGAGAAGTGAAAATGAGGCCAGCTTATTAAATGAGATCAGTTACAGAGGTAAGATGACTCTTTGACTGTGAAACTGAACAAAACAAAATCCTGCAGCCACAGTGGTGATAGATAAATAGATAGATACTTTATTAATCCCAAGGGGAAATTCACACCAATAGTGACTAATAATGATAATAATAATAATAGTGGCTTTGACCAAAATTATCATTTACTTATTCTATGATGCACTAGGAATAAGTGACTATTTTGTTTAAACTTCTTACCTTTTCATTACAATAACATTATTCTCTGTTTGTTTCTAAAGGTGTGGCTGAACACTGATTCGTGACTGCCCCACACGGTGGAACAGTACACTTGACATGCTGAAGCGACTTCTGGAAACTAAAGCTACACTTAATGAGGTTCTTGATGAACTCGGGATAGATACACTGTTGACCAGTGATTGGGCCAAGTTGGAAAACCAACTTAAAGTATTGGAGCCATTTGGCATGCACACAGATCAGCTTCAAACAGATAGCCAGTCTCTGTCAGAGGTGATACCTTCCCTGCTAAACCTGGAGGCACATCTCCAGTCAACTAGTGGAGAGAAAAATTTGGCACAAGCTCTTCTCAAGTGTTTGCGCCAACGTTTTACATGTCTGTTAGATCCCATTAGTGACCAATTTGATCCAGTCCCTGCAACCGCATGTCTAATGGATCCAACTGTCTCTCTAACCCTACAGTCTCCTGAACTAATATCTTTGAAAAGAACAGCAGAGTTATTTGTATTGACCGAGGCAGCGAATTACAATCACACCATAGAAGCACAACAAGATGAGTCTACACAAACAGTAGCCGTTTCAGCAAACATCACAGTCCTTCAGAAATACAAGTACTTGGCTAATAAAATAAATAGCTTAAACCCTGAAAACCAGCCTTGGCCATCTGAAAGTGCTCCACTTGAAATGCAGAAATATCAGGAGGAGGTTAGGCAGGGGGATTTTACTGGAAATCCTCTTCAGTTCTGGCAAGCCAGGGTGGCTGTGTATCCTAAACTTAGCCCTGTGGCTTTGGACCTTGTGTATGCCCCGGCCTCACAAGCATTTGTTGAACACATATTTTCAGTTTGTGGACAGTTGTCATCTGGATTGCGAAACAGAATAACCACTTTTCTAGAGCACAGAGTTTTCTTGAAAATTAACAGAAAGATGTATAATTGAATCAGTCAGGCTGTTTTGTATCACTGTTATGGTGGGGCTTTAGTAAATTGTGCAAAGGAGAAAGAAGCATTTGTTGTTTCAATTGTACCATGTAAATTAGGATTACTATTTTGCATGCAAAACTGCAGTGAGTTCCACAGTCAGTTCAAATTCAGTATCTGGGTTTATTTTTGTTTGTTTTTTAACAGGACATACCTATAGGTTTCTACTGACATTAAATATATGTTATTTCCAAAATTATTAAGTCTACAGTTCTCTCATTGTGGCACAAAAATTAACCTCCACAAAATTGCTTTAACCATACTATAATTACTAAAACTAAAACTGAAACTAATATATATAAAAATAAAATAAAAATGACTTTGTAAAATAAAAACTAAACTAAAACTAAAAATATGGCATGAAGGCTAACTAAAACTAAATTAAAACTAAAATTAAGACCTGAAGTAATATAAAAATAAAAACTAGCAAAAAAAGTCAAAACTATAACTCTGATAAGGTCTACGTAAGAAAGAGTATAAAGGGGAAAAGTGTCACCCTAGGACCCTCACATGACAAAACAAAAATCATAATTGGGCTTTTCTGTTTGTAACTTTTTAATTAAAAATAGTAAAATATTTTCTAATTGTCACCTGTGTTAATAGAAATTATTTTAGTTTTTGAGTAGACAGAAAATATCAAAATTTTGTGCTAGTGTAACAATGAGTGCTTTTACATGCACGTACAAGACTGGGATAAGATGTGTAACCAGGCTAAGGTAGAAACCTGCTTTCTTATAAATCTCCGTTTAAATGCACAAGTGTATCTACAGAGTTTTCCTTTGTCAAAAGGCTCCTATGTTATACAAATGAGCTAAGCAAAAAAAAAATTAAAAATCATCATAAGCGCAGCCATTCCTTTCATTACATGTTTAATAGGTTCGAGAGGATAAATATGAATACACGCGCAAGATGTGCCTAGTACCTCGAAAACAAAAGGCTCCAATGCGGCGGAAAGCTCCGGCTTCCAGCGACCTTTTAAACGCTACGGAAAATGAACTGGATAAACAAATGAAATTCATACTTGAACGCGGTGACTTGCGCTCCGATGCAAAAGTAAAACTTTATACAACCGTCTTACAAAGATACCTGACCTTTGTGAAAAAAGCGGATAAAGAAACAGGTACCACAGAAAAATGTATACATACAAACTTTTTAAAGTCTAAAGACGTAAATAAAAACAGACAGCCTTGTCTCAGGTTCCCTGTGTATTAAGATATAATCTCATACATACAGGTACATGTCATACTATTCATTTACCCCATTATTCAACAATACACTTGATACCTCTAAAAATCATCCGGACTTTGGGGCTAGTAGGCTGTATTAAAATAATTACATTTCATTTAGAGGAATGAAAGAAAACACAGTTGCAGTAAGCTCCTGGTCCCTTTTCAGGGTTCAGTCAATCTGTCTCCAACCGGTTGTAAAAAATGAGAGTTTATAAAGCAAACAAAAAAATGTTTCGTTATCTCAGACTTTTTAAAAACAGGCGGTCCAGTACAGAAAACAACCGGTTACAGTGAGAGTCCGTTTCGAAAGAGTACGCATTTCACAAGTGGGCCCTTCTGTACGTAGTTCAGAATACGGACATGTTATTATGTCAGAGCAAATGCATACAATCTCTGCCTGCACTTTTAAGCCACTCCTGAATATTCTCAGAGAAGAGGCTCTGTTTGAATTTGCAGACGCCGAGACAAAAACAAATTGAACGGATTACCCGTTTCGGTAAATAGAAAGAACCACTATTGCTGAACATAATAATTAACGGTAACCTATGAGCATTTTTTAATTTAAAGCCCCAGCCCCTCTCGTTTTAAACAGCTATCATTTTTAAAAAGGGAGTTACCGGAGAATCAACTTGGAAACATTAATATTAAGGATAAAATATAAGGATTTGGCCATCCGTTTTTTTTTTAAAACATACTCATTTGGCGCATATAATAATCAAAAATATGCCCTACCGTGATCATGCCTGCAGTGACTCTCAGTATTTTTAAAAATTCGCCTTTGTAATAATGAGCTCTTTTTTAGTAACTGTCTTTTGTCTGATTTTAGAAAGACCCCAGAAGATCTGACATGAGGCTACAGGTTTGAATATGTGTGAATATTTTTGGTATCAGCCAGTGGTTGCTCCGACCCCCACAGCTGAAGTCTGATCCAACACCTCCTTCATGCGAGCGACATATGCTTTGGAAGGAGAATGAAAAATGACCTCCGTGTGTGCTTGAAATAGCGCTATGGTGTTTTCAAGCTTTAAAACGCCTTTTCTATCACCAGACGGCCCGCAAAGAATGCAAAGAATTCCTCAGACGGCAGGGGGCAGGGTTATTCAAGCATAAGCGGGACCCCAGCAGGGGTGGGACCTAGTAGCTTCCAGCATGCGCGAACACCGGCGGCGCGCAGAGTGTGTCAGCTCAGAGACTGTCCGCTCAGAAACTCTCTGTGTGTAGAGAGAGAGATCAGGGTCTGCTTGTTTTTCTGTGAAATGGAAGATTCAGATATTGGACGCTTAGACCTTTCTACTTGTCGCTCTGAGACCATGCCATTTGGGCTTTCTCTGTGGGAAACCTGCTTCACTGCTAAGGCTGTTTTTACTGCAGAGTCTGTCTGTAAAATGGAAAGCTGCTTGACTCAGATAAAAAAAAAAGTGGTTTACAAATGATAAATCAAAGGGTTAGAGAGCTATTTTAATTTCGTGTTAATATTAAAATCATAGATAGAATCGAAGAAGATGAGCTGCTTTTTTATACAGCACTTTCAGAAGGGCTTTCAGAAGGGAGAACGCCTCCTCCGGAGAAGGATCTGGGAAGTGGAGGGGCCAACCAACAGGTGCTGCCTGACCGAGCATGTTGCTTGGGCCGATGGAACAGGCCTGAACATGTTCTCGGGAGAGGGGGCTGGGAAGTGGTGGGGGCCAAGGCAGACCCTGGGCATGTCTGGGCTTGCCCTCAGGAGATGGGGGGCTGGGATGTGGTTGGGGTGGTGGTGGGTTCAAGGAGGGGGCAGACATCCATCAAAATGCCCTTGACAGAAAGGAGAACCAAGCAGGTGAAGGGGGGTGGTGGTGGGTTCAAGGAGGGGACAGACAGGGGGTGGGAGTGGGTTCAAGGAGGGGACAGACATCCATCAAAATGCCCTTGACAGAAAGGAGAACCAAGCAGGTGAAGGGGGGTGGTGGTGGGTTCAAGGAGGGGACAGCATCCATCAAAATGCCCTTGACAGAAAGGAGAACCAAGCCGGTGAAGGGGGGTGGTGGTGGGTTCAAGGAGGGGACAGACAGGGGGTGGGAGTGGGTTCAAGGAGGGGGCAGACATCCATCAAAATGCTGAGAACCAATCAGGTGAAGGGGTGGGATTAAGGTGGAGTCTGGGCGGGTACCGGATGTGCATCACCAATCCCAGGGAAAGGGGCAGGGTTTAAGGTCATTAATTATTTTGACAGAAACCGCCCGCATATAACTACTTCTGCCGCTGAAAAACATCCCCACAGCATGATGCTGCCATCACCATGCTTCACTGTCACAATCCTCGAGACATGCTTCTGAAACGGGCTTTCTCTTCCTCTGACAGGACACAGAATCCATTACATTCATGATATTACAGCTCTCTGAATAATTAAAATATTGAGATGTATACTTGATATCATTTTCATGATGATAGGAATTAAAACATATTCTTAAACATGGGGACACGATGACACAATGATAGTGACGAGCCGGTGCCCCTTCCAGAGATTGTTTCTACCTCCCGCAAGATACTTGCTGCGCCATGCGCAACCTTCGATGAAATAATTTATTGCAGCATTACTGTCTCTTTCAAACGTACTAAACACAATTTCTGTCCTTCCTTTTCCTTCTCCAAGTACCCAATCGCCACACAATCAGCTCTGTAATAGATGTCAAGCCATCTGTAAGCTGAGAACAGCAATTCTTCAAAACTTTTAAGGAACATTGAAATATCTTCATAGTACATGTTTAATTATTCTATTCATCTGTCCATCCAGGCTGCGCCAGCCCCAGCAAGAATATAGCGTGAGGACAGGAACAGTTCCTAAATGGGGCGGCAGCTCGCCGCTAGCGCGGCGACACTGTGTCTTCCATGTTTAATTATTAACAATATAGATTACTTAAATGATGTTAACATTTTATCTGTGTAATGTAATAAACATATTTTGCTGCATTTCATCTTAAAAATGATATTGTCATCATATGTAAATACACGCTTTATAAAGTGGCTCAGGTTGTGCCACACCTCTTTGGAGCAACAGCAAACTGAAACACAGAGCAGTGGCGTCTTCTACAGGCACATAGCCCTTCACAAACATCTGAGCAAGTTGAACTGGAGTAAAGCCGACAGCTGGCCAGAAGAAATAACTGGCTGTGAGAAATTGAAGTTGAATTCCCAGTGGGTGGTGGAAACTTAAGGCTGACAGTCTCTTAGTGATTCAGCTGAATGCAGAAAGCGCTGAAAGCACCAAAGTTACTGCAGAAAAAGAGAAGATGATATCAGCACTAAACGTAAGTTCCATGTGTTCTAAGCCCATCGAGGGCACGTTCATATGTTGTGTGTCCTGCAGAATGTACAGTTCAGGTTTTCTGGCCTACAATGTAGACAGCTTCACTTGCCAAAAGTGTTTAGTTAATTTAAAGTTGGTCGTGAAAATACGTGAATTGGACGACTGCATTAGGAATCTGATAGCAATTAGGCAAACTGAAAACTGGATCGACTCTGTTTGTTTAGACAGTTTGGCTACTTCTGATTCGGCTTAGTCAGTGTGCGAACAAAATCAGCAGCACCAATTCAGCCACAGGGCGACTGGGTAATAGTAAAACGGGAGTCTAATAAGCCAAAATTTATGCCATTTCTCTAATGGCAATAGGACTGTTTAGTTTTATGTTCCAGTAAATGGCAAATACTTTAGTTTTCTGAAGCAGTCACACGTTTGTTCAGAAGAATCTGCAAAGCCACCAAGCAAAAGACTTTGTCTACAAACCACTGGGTTGGACAAGGCATGTATAGAGAAAGCTTAGGAATATACTTGAAAATGTTATAAGAGGGGCTCAAAGGTATGAGGATATACATGATTTACCACCAATAATGTTAAATTGTAAATTGAAACGTAATAGAACATCCAATAGTGAAGTTGGGGAGGATAAAAAGATAGTGAACAAATTATGCAATAACACTAGTTAAAACAATTAATAATCATAGCAATAGATCTAGAATAGCATCTGAGTTATGTTACAACTATTATAACTCATAAAAGGGATTAGACACCCAAGAGTGGGGCACATATAGCAACATACTGAAGTTAGAAATATTATGAGTGCCAAAGAATAGTGAACTCCATCAAGATGCTATATAGAATTATAATATAATCTGATGCTATGATACCAACTGCATGGGTTCAGTGGTATTTAGATACAACATTGATTATGTAAGACATAACAGGAGATCTCCATCTACACCACTGATGAGATAAAGATCACTAATTAGTAACACCATGTTAAATGTAACTGTTTGTCCAAATGTACTGTAACTTGACATTGTTAATATTTACGCTGGTATTAGATGAATGGTACAGGAGCTATAGTGGCACTACACCTCATATTTCCCACAAATGATCTTGAAATGTCTACACGGTGAAGGGGGATCGAGTACCTTTTGCTTTGTGGATATGACTTTTAAGTATTTTTTGACACAGATCCAGTGACAAAGGGTGGTTTGTTATAATAAGTTTGTTATAATATTAAGTTTAATGTCACTGTCTCTGTGCAAATTGTTTTATGGATTCATTCACACATACTGACCAAGTATGGCACACAGGGGCTAGGCTGCATTTAGAAACCACTAGTCTAGCAGTTTGAAGAATGAGACAACTGCAAGTAGGCATTGTGCTATTCCTGTATTTTTGGAGGTGGGGTTGAGTCCTTTCCTGTCCTTGTTTGGAGACCAGAGAGAGAGCCTGCACATGGAAAAACCAGTATATAAGGCTTGGACTGCTGCCAAGACACTTTGAAGCCTGTGGACGGACGAATGGGTGATTGTGTCATTCGTCCCGAAAAACCTTTCAGCACAGCGACGGAAAATGGCAGACTGTATTCATCAAGTTCCTACCTTGATATTGTCATACTATGGCTTCCTCCATCTGTAATGCCACGTAAAGACGTCAGTAAAGAAAGCTAAGGTATATCTTTTTCTCTTATGTGATTATTCACCGTCGTATTACTATGGGAGGGATATTGCCTTTTAATATCATATCTCTATATTTTTCGGTTACTTAAAACGCCGCAATTTCAAAAGAACACATTTCCGGAGAGCTAGTGCCTCCTAAGGAAACACCAAGTCACCAATTTGAACCCAGAACAGATTCTCAGCACTCTGCAGCATGCCTGTGGATACTGAGAACAACAAAGTGCTCATAATTGGTGATTCCATAGCGTGGAATGTCAGAATTCTGAACTATTTTAAACCAGCACTTAATGTTAAATGCCTCACAGGGGCTAAGATTTCTGACATAGAGGCCGCATTGGACCATGTTGCCAACGATGAAGTATCTACCTTATTGCTGCATGTTGGCACTAATGATATTTATTTAAGGCAATCTGTGGTATTAAAGAGGAACTTCATCTCTCTATGCACCAAACGTAAAAGAAAATGTCGGAATTTAGTTGTATGTGGCCCCTTACCAAGATTATATAGAAGGGATGTGATTTACAGTAGATTGTGTTCCCTTCACTGCTGGCTAGAAACCTGGTGTGCAAATAAATGCATAGCATTTGTGAACAATTGGGATTATTTTTTTGAAAGGCCAAGAATTTTCAAAAGAAATGGTATTTGTTATAACTGGAGGGGATCTTTTGTATTATCCCAAAATATGGCAGTAAACCTGCCTGGCTGACTGATTAGAGCACCATCCAGGCTGCCGTCATATCTTAATTACAGGCTGTTGTTTATCCCACCTGTTACTTTCCCGAAACTGTTACCCTTAATCCCTGTTATGAGGTATCCAGTAAATTTAGTCATGATACAGACCTTAAATTACTTGATAACCAAAAAATAAGGTTTATAATATAGACCAAGAGATAAAACCAGACCCTCCACCAGAGGCACCGGTAACAGAAACTTAGTTCAAATTAAAACAAAAAATATATCACCAGTTCAGAAAGGTGTATGCAGTTTTAAATGCTGCTTATTGAACATTCACTCTCAAAGCTGCTTTGGTAAATTATATCATATCAAGTACAAAATCTGATCTGTGTCTCCTCATTGAAACCCAGCTTAGTGAATCTGACATGGTTCCTCTAGCTGAGGTGTCACCAGATGGATACACATTCCTTCACAAGTCTAGAGATTCTGGTCAAGGAGGAGGCCTTGGAATAATTCATTGTAACAAAATGCAAATCACTTCTAAAAAATTCTGATTCACATCCTTTGAGGCATTCATTTTAAATATTAAAACAGATTCCAACACAATTGTAGTGCTAGTCTACAGACCACCAGGGCCATGTTCATTGTTCATGACTGAATCTGGCAACCTTTTATCTGATTTGTCTATAAATTATGATCATGTAGTATTAATATGGGATTTTAATGAACACATTGATGTGGAAGCCGACACTTTTAGCAAATATTTTACTTATTTGTTAAATTCAGTAGGATTTTGTCAGACTGTCAACTGGAGCGCAGATGAACAACAACGCTGCATGTCTTTCAAATTGCATGGGCAGAGAGTGTTAAAAAATATAAAAAAGCTCTCTTTAAAGCTCGCTCAATTTACTATTCCAAAATAATAGATAGCAATAACAGAAATCCTCGGGTACTGTTTAGAACAGTGGCTAATTTCACAAAAGGGAATTCAGATCTACAGTGCAAAATATCAACAGACTAGCAAAATACCCGCGCTTCGCACCGGAGAAGTAGTGTGTTAAAGAGGTTATGTAAACATATATATACATATACATATATACATTATATACATATCCACATATCTATATATATATATATATATATATATACACAAATACACATCCACATATATATACACATATCAACATATATATACACATACATATATACACATACATACACACACACATATACATATATACATATACACATACATACATACACATACATATATATATACACACATACATACATATATACACACATATATATATATATATATATACACATACAGACACATATATATACACACACATATATATATATATATATATATATATATACTAGCCAACCCGCGGCGTACCATACGCCGCATAATCAGGCTGGGTTTTTAATGATTTTTAAGCACAGGGAAAAAAGTAACATTTGAAAAATCCGGAGGAGAGGGGAAGGACGCCGAAGCCTCACGAAGCATCAACACGTTTGAAGCAATTGTGTCAGAAATCGTATCGAAGCTTCGTAGCATTTAACACTAACCTCTGTAGTGACACTTCCTGGCCATTTTTATTAACGTTACAGAAACTTATGATACACTTCAATGACGTCTGTTAAAACTCGTATTGCTTTTATTTTTTCGCAGCTACAGACTGACAACGAAGAGAAGGATTTGTCAGCAGCTTCTAGTGTGTGATGTGTAAAAAATATAAATAATAACTTCTTTAACTGCCTTGTGGCGCTGTAGTAGTACGGCTGCTTTGCAGTAAGGAGACAGTGGAAGATTGTGGGTTCGCTTCCTGGTTCCTACTTGTGTGGACAGCAAATTATCCGCGACAAACAAACTGTTTTACACGCTGCAAACCAACCCGAGGCGTAGTATACGCCGCTTT
The DNA here is from genome assembly GCF_900747795.2 of Erpetoichthys calabaricus. Taxonomy (NCBI): domain Eukaryota; kingdom Metazoa; phylum Chordata; class Cladistia; order Polypteriformes; family Polypteridae; genus Erpetoichthys; species Erpetoichthys calabaricus. The sequence continues at coordinate 111,934,762 of NC_041402.2, read as the reverse complement.
TTCAATGTTTTTTAAGCAGAGGGAAAAAAATGAACATTTGCAAAATCCATAACGCTGCTTTCAGTAAGTACAATACACACGCATTTAGTTTGTTGGTGACTTTTTGCCAGCTGTCTTTCCTGGTTTGGGCTGTTTTTGCAGTGTTACCGCTTGTGCATATTAAATCTTGAATTCTTTTGAGTAACTAATTAACTAACACACACCCACCCACTCAGCTTGTGTGAAAAAAATGCGCCCGTTCTTTCATCATTTTGTTGCAGCAATATACATTGTGTTTTCACTCAGCGCGGAGGTGCGCATTCATCTCGGATTATTACATCCAGCTAATCTGCTACATGACTGCGTTTGAAAAACCGACTTATCCCTGATGAGTTTCACCGGCATTAATGATTAGGAATCTGGTTGGAACAAAACACTGCAGCCACAGGGGTTCAGCAGGACCAAGTTTGGGAAACACCGCTGAACACTCATATGTCGCATAATTATGTATTGATGGGTGAACACTTTCTGAACGACACAGTTGTCCAAACAGAAGTGAAAGTAAAATCGAGCCTGGTGCATTCTTTAACTGCATTCTCTGTCTTGTAGCGCAGTGGTAGTGTTGCTGCTTTACAGTAAGGAGACTGTGGAAGATTTTTGGTTCGTTTGGGCTGCATTTGCAGTGTTACCGCCTGTGCATATTAAATCTTGAAATCCTTCGAGTAACAAATTAACTAACACCCACCCACACACACACAGCTTGTGTGAAAAAATGCACCCGTACTTTCATCATTTTGTTGCAGCCTATCAAAGACTTGCTGCCCCCAACTCAAGGTGGCTCAGAGGTCCATGTGTAGCGTACAACAGATGAACATAAATGACGCCGTTTTTTCCGAGGCGTCGCGTCCCAGTTAGTGGGCGTGGCTCTGTGAGTTGTCGTCGTATCCAATGGTCATAGAGTTGGTGGGCGAGGCTCTTTCCTACTTGTCAGCGGCTTAGTGAATCCACGCCTCTTCCTGCGTGCTTTCATGGGTGTCTTGTTTTGGTGTGCGTGCTTTCATGGGTGTCTTCCCCCTTTGGCGGCGACTTTGTGAATTTTATATATATAATTACACCATAGAATGCACAGTGTAATAGTAAAAACATTGAATAACACTGACATAAACACCCAGGCTCCCTGCTCAGCTGCATGGCATGTGCAGTGCATGCGCAGGCTCTCTCTCTCAGCAGCATGCGAGCCTCCCAGCCCCCCCCTCTCTCTCTCAGCAGCACGCGAGCCCCCCCTCTCACTCTCTCTCTCAGCAGCACGCGAGCCCCCTCCCCCTCTCTCAGCAGCACGCGAGCCTCCCCAGCCCCCCCTCTCTCTCTCTCAGCAGCACGCGAGCCTCCCCACCCCCCCTCTCAGCAGCACGTGAGCCTCCTCAGCCCCCCCTCTCTCTCAGCAGCACTAGAGCCTCCCCAGCCCCCCCTCTCCCACTCTCTCTCAGCAGCACGCAAGCCTCCCCAGCACCCCCCCTCTCTCAGCAGCATGTGAGCCTCCCCAGCCCCCCCCTCTCTCTCAGCAGCACGCGAGCCCCCTCCCCCTCTGTCTCTCAGCAGCACGCGAGCCCCCACCCCCTCTGTCTCTCTGCTTCGGGCATTTCTCCCCTGTGTAGTGTGTGAGCCAGTGAGGAGAGAGAGAGAGAGAGAGAGAGAGAGAGAGAGAGAGAGAGAGCAAGCCAGTACGTTACAGTGAGCGAGAGCAGGCTCGAAGGCAATGTGTTCCTGTGGTATAGTGGGTCCATAGCTCCACTTCAAAAGGCCATTTTTAATCAGGCGACTGACAGTAGTGGAGTCAGGCACAGAGAAGGTCAGCTGCAGAGAGAGCGTCTTGACTGTTGCAGGGCCTGAAGCAGGTGAGACGCTAATGAAAAAGAGGCACAGGGCTTATTGGTTTTTAAAGACTGCTTCCTTCATTGTGTTTTAACTTCAGTTTTAAAGGATTGCGCGGCTCTCTCTTGCGCTGCCTGTGTGTGCCACTGTCTCTCTCTGGCGTTGCCTCTCTGTGTGTGTGTGTGTGTGCGCGCCCCTCGGTCTCTCAGGCGCTGCCTGTGTGTGCGCGGCTCTCTCTATCGCTGCCTGTGTGTGCGCGGCTCTCTCTATCGCGCTGCCTGTGTGTGCCTCTGTCTCTCTCTGGCGCTGCCTCTGTGTGAACCAAGGTTCCACTGAGGTTGACTAATGAAAAGTTAACGTGGCTCAGAGCTGCAAGTGTACTGTGGCACAGACGAACAGAAATGACGGCATGTTTTCCTTGGCGTCGTGTCCGAGTTGGTGGGCATGGCTTTGTGATTCTTTCGTCGTATCCAATGGTCTAACAGTTGGTGGGCGTGGCTCCTTCCTGCGTGCGCCATTGGCGTCTGTCTTGTCGGCGGTTTAGTGAATCCACGCCCCTTCCGGCGTGCTTTCCATGGTCGGCTACTTGTCTTCTGGCTTAGTGAATTATATATATATATATATAGACATACATATATACATACATATTCACATATATATATATACACATATATACATATCTACATATATATATATATATATAGCCAAATCCCTGTGAATCGCAGCGGCGAAGTACTGCTTTTAAATTTTTATTAAGAAGAAAATAACAATTTGTTAAGGATCTGTTTTTTTGTGAAGCTGCCTTTACCAGCCTCTCCGCTGTTTTATAAACGAATGCCATATAAGGCCGTCCTTTCTCCTTGCTTAGCGGTTCTGTATTGTTTTATTGTTCGTTTATTACGATTGTTATAGTTATTGTGTAGCTGTTTGAGACTCACTTTTCTGTTCAGGTACCCATTTCCTTTATGTAGTCTGCAGATTCTCCGCTATTTTTTGTTCGTTTATTATGATTATAGTTATTTATTGATTCCCTTCTCTACCTCGTGTCTTCTCATTAAACTTGTATGTCGTGAATATGGTATTGCAAACGGCAGCGGGAGCGTTTCTATAAACTTAATTTAAACTTACGGTTTACACCATGCTTTGTTTCCGCAGTAGCTGCACTTATGAATATGCTTGTATGCGTCACTCGCTTGCTTCTTATTGTTTCGCTGCCTTCTCAATTGTGTAATGAATGTTTTCTTCAGCGCTCTTTGACGGCCTTATTTAATGTTAGCTAAGACCCGGCACTTAAAAGTTTCTTGCTACAGCAATTTTAACTCCATTAGAAAGTGATCCAAAGTCTCGTTTATACCTCGTGTCTTCTCATTAAACTTGTATGTCGCGAATATAGTATCGCAAATGGCAGCGGCAGCGTTTCTATAAACTTAATTTAAACTTACGGTTTACACCGTGCTTTGTTTCCGTAGTAGCTGCACTTATGAATATGCTTGTATGCGTCACTCGCTTGCTTCTTATTGTTTTGCTGCCTTCTCAATTGTGTAATGAATGTTTTCTTCAGCGCTCTTTGGGGCTCTTCCTTGTTTTGTACGTACTGTGTTCACAGTCAGTTCACGTGATTACGTGGGAGGCGCTCTTCCTTGTTTTGTATGTACTGCGTTCACAGTCAGTTCACGTGATTACGTGGGAGGCGTGATGATGCGATACGCAACTCCGCCTCCCACGACCATCGAGCTGCACTCTATTACAGTATATGGACAAAAAAGAGGTTCCAGTTATGACCATTATGCGTAGAATTTTGAAATGGAACCTGCCTAACTTTTGTAAGTAAGCTGTAAGGAATGAGCCTGCCAAATTTCAGCCTTCCACCTACACGGGAAGTTGGAGAATTAGTGATGAGTGAGTCAGTCAGTCAGTGAGTGAGTGAGTGAGTGAGTCAGTGAGGGCTTTGCCTTTTATTAGTATAGATATTACCAGTACAGACTTTAGGAACTTCTTTAATGAGAAAATTAAAAATATAAGATCCCAGATCTTGGCATCACAGTGCAAACCACATACTAGCTTGGCAGACCCTGTCTCACATTGCATTCAAAACTTTAGAAATTTTAATCCTGTAACTGAGCAGGAAGTCTTGACTTTAATTTCTATAATGAAACCTACTACTTGTTCCATAGACCCAGTGCCAACGAAACTAGTAAAAAATGTAATGGATATTCTTGCAGCACCTATTCTTAACAACCTTAATAGTTCATTATTGCATGGCACAGTACCTGATGCACTAAAAGTGTCATTAAACCATTACTTAAAAAGTCAGACCTAGACCCACATATACTTAATGATTATAGACCCATTTCAAATTTACCCTTTCTCTCTAAAATACTTGAACAAGAAGTCACCAGCTTCAGTCACACCTTATGCATCACAATTTACTTGAGAAATTCCGGTGGTTTCCGCACTGGTCATAGTACAGAAATAGCAATAACATGTTTTGTAAACAACATTCTGATATCCTCTGATGAAGGAAACTCCACTGTAATTATGTTGTTAGACTGAAGCACAGCATTTGACGCCTTTGACCATTCTATTTTACTGCACAGGCTGGAAAAGTATTCCAATACGTACAGAAATGTGCTGACAGTTCTACATTATTATACACAGCACTGAGAAATGGTGTTCTGCAGGGCTCAGTACTGGGACCTTTACTGTTTTCACTTTACATAGTTCCACTGGGATCTATCATTAGAAAACATAATGTTAATTTTCACTTGTACACAGATGACACCCAGTTATACTTTTCTTTTAGATCAAATGAAGTTTCTCCGATGTTGTCTTTATTCTTTAATTAGTTGTGTTAGTGAATTAAAGGAGTGGATGGATGAGAACTCCTTGTTTTTAAACATCTTTAAACTAGGGGGCTCCGCCCCCTGCTCGCTTCGCTCGCCAACCCCTGGTGTTGGGAAATTACAAAGAGCGTGATGTATGAATGAGATATAGCATAGTGTGAAGGTGTAGATGACGCAGATAGGAAGCAAACAATAAAGTGTTTGGCACAGTGTAAAGGTTTATTGGAAAATATCTTTGTAAACAACATTAGTAGTAAAGATGGTGTCTTGTCCTTGAATGAGTTTTCCTTGGCATGGAGCATTTATGACCTTAACTTTAACGTCAGATGAACGTGGAACTTGTGAGAAGGCCACATAAAGTTGTCCATGTCCAAAAACGGGCTCAGATAGGTAGATGCCAACCTTGTCCATGGTTTGTCCTTGTGATTTGTTGATGGTCATGGCAAAGGCAGGTTTAATGGGGAATTGTTTCCATTTAAGTGTAAAAGGTAATTCCAGGTCAGAACTTGTAAGGTCAATTCTAGGAATTAGAACAGTATTGTTAGCATGTGATCTTGTAAGAACTGTTGCCTGAATAACATTGTGTGTCATGGTGTAGACGACTAAACGTGTACCATTGCATAAACCCTGTTTAGTGTTAAGGTTTCTTAATAGCATGATTATTGTTCCGTTTTTAAGTCTAAGACTGTGTTGTGGTAATCCGGCTGGGTTAATAGTGTTCAAATATTGTAAGGGGAAATTAAGATGGTCATAGTCGTCATCAGAGTCAACTTTGTCAGAGCTTAGAAAGAGGTGTGCCTCTCCAGGAAGTAATGAAATGACCTGGTTATTAATGTGATCAACAGTAATATTTTTTGGACATAATATAGTTCGTTGTGTTAAAAGGGGTATTTGGTCTAATGAGACTGCTGTTCCAAATATCTCCGTAAGTAAGTCGTCGCAGATAAAGGGTTGAGGAATTGTAATAATATCTGGGTGAAGTCCATCTGTATTGGTGAGTGTACCATGTCATAGTTGTAATAACCAATTGCTATATTCGGGATCTGGACATCGTATGTTTTGTACCAAGTGTATCCTTTGAAAGCAATGCCAATTGTCCGCGTAACATTTTTTGTTCCGCGGTATTAGAAGCGCGTTGTAGGCGCCGACGTGAATTATTTTTTTTGATGCGGGTTCGTGTTTGTGGTCCCGTTACTCGAGCCGTCTAGTTTTGTACCCGTGATCGTGAATTGATGACTTGTTTGATCTTTATGGTTAGGAATATGGATAAGTAATAAGGAGGATCGCACTCACTGTTAATATGCGGACTGTTCGTTTCTTTGTATTATCACCAATCAGGTCTCGCGCCTGTATATGTATTGTAGTTCGGTCTCTTGTTGTTTATGTATGATGTCGTCGCGTATTTTAAGGTGGAGTGAATAATAGCTGAGTGCATGGTATGTGGAGCAATAGCTAAGCACTGTCTAAAATCTACTCCTAATAAAAGTACCTTTCCTCCAAAGGGAATATTATTATTCATCAACGCAATGCCAATTGTCCGCGTATTTTAAGGTGGACTGAACAATAGCTGAGCGAATTGCAAGTGGAGCAATAGTTAAGCACTGTCTAAAATCTCCTCCTAATAAAAGTACCTTTCCTCCAAAGGGAATATTATCATTCATGAACGTTTGTAGAAGTTTATCAAGTGACTGGATGCCATTGCACATTCATCTATAATTAATAGTGTGGCAAGACGGATGTCACGTGCATTGTTACCGTTCATTTTCATAGTGGATACCGATGTTTCTGTGATTGGGACCGGTATTTTGAATAAGGAGTGACATGTGTTTTTGGAGCCGAGACATTTTTTCTACCGCGGTTTCAGAAGCGCGTTGTAGGTGCCGACGTGATTTGTGCATATTTGCATTCTTGATTTGTTTCAGGATGCACTGTTCCAATGCGATGTAATATTTGTCCACATACGCGAAAGCAGTATGGGCCATTGCCTTTTGGTGGCCTGATATTTACTCCGGTAGATGCAAAAGCAAATGAACTATTGTAGGATCTAAAGCAGTTCATAAAGTTTTTACTTTCAGGTACTTCGTTAGTTAGAAGCTTCTGTAGATATGCAGGATATGAATGTAAAGGAGGCAGTCTAATTTGACCCTTTTGACAACAACGTGTAAATTCATTACTTGTATTGCCATTTGTTTCTTCAGGGAAGTTAAGTGAATGACAATGATTGCAAATGACATTCATTAATCCCAATGAATTTTCATGAATAGTGGACTTATTACTGAACGCGTTGTCAGCTAACTGGCGCAATCGTTTAGCAGGTGTCTGTCGTTGATGTCCTTGACGTGTATCTTTTGCTTGTGCCGTTTGAGAGGCGCGTCGTTGTATGTGCAGGATTTGGGACGTGCTATTCTGGAGCTGTAATCGATTTGCCTGTGGTGTGTGAGAAGCCCATTGCAGTTTACGGCGCTCATTGTTTGTATTGAGCCTTGCCCGTTTTTGTATGTTTAATATGGAGCCTTTTCTGTGGTTGAACGGTTAATAGTGCATCAGTGTAATGAGATCGATCTATGCTGTATAATTTGAACGTGTTCAGATGACGTATGTTTAATACGGACGGTTCGTTCAGTAATGGGGCTTTGTGTCTCATTTCTTATTTATGTTAGTGTGGTCGTGTGTCTGAATCCTCCTTTTTGTGTATGTTTCGTGTGCTATGTCCGTAGTCTGTCCCGTTTCGTGTGCAATGGGTTTGTGTGGCGCTCGCGTCTGACTTCTTTTTTTTTGTGTGCAAGGGGCGCGTTGCCTCACTTTTTTTTATCTCTGTTAGTGGAGGGGGTGTTTGTGTGTTGTGGGTCTGAATCCTCTTTTTTGTGTGCGTACCGTTTCGTGTGCTATGTGGCGCTTGCGTCTGACTCCTTTCTTTTTGGTGTTTTAGGGGCACGTCGCCTCATTTCTTATTTCAGTTACTGGAGGGGGGCTTTGTGTGTTGTGGGTCTCAATCCTCTTCTTTGTGTGTGTTCCGTTTTGTGTGTCATGGGCTTCGTGCGGCGCGGTGTGCGGCGCCGGCGGCTGACTCCTTTTTTCTGTGTGCTATGGGCGCGGCGTCTCATTTCTTATTTTACGTTGCTTTCCATCCGGTTTCCGTTGCTTGGAGGGGGGGGTTTGTGGGGGCGCCTGCGCAGTACGTCTTTTGTGTCAAAGGCCCATGGCCGGAAGTCCCTGCGTCCATCCGGTTTACCATTCTCGTTTAGTAATATGGATGATGCTGATCGCAACAATATTTTGCCATCATTTAACTCAGCTGAAATCACCATTAATCACCACCTCAGGATGTCCCACAGGACAGCTCGATCAACTGAGTCGAACACTTTGCGAAAATTGACTAAGGAAAATCGCGTTTGCGCTCCATGAGAACCCTCAGTGCCAGTATGTGGTCAATGGTAGACTTCCTCCTTTTCTTTTCTTCCTTCCTCTGTCCAGATGTCACGCCAAGCACTTGCTGTCACCCTTACTACATCTGTTATAGTTTCCCAACGGTCTGGTAATTCTTCACTACTACTCAGTGCCTGTCTCATCTTCTCCCTAAACTCTACCTTGCAGCCTTCCTTTTTCAAATTCCACCATTTGATTGTTGTCTCTGCCCTCACTCTCTTTCTCTTCTTGATCTCCAACGTCATCATACAGACCACCATCCTATGCTGCTTAACTACACTTTCCCCTGCCACCACTTTGCAATCTTCAATCTCCTTCAGATTGACTCTTCTGCATAGGATGTAATCTACCTGTGTGCATCTTCCTCCACTCTTGTATGTAACCCTGTGTTCCACCTATTTCTTAAAATATGTATTAACCACACCTATGTCCATCCTTTTGGCAAAATCCGCTATCATCTGACCTTCTTCGTTCCTCTCCTTGACACCATACCTACCCATCACATCCTCGTCTCCTCTGTTCCCTTCACCAACATGTCCATTGAAATCTGCTCCAATCACGACTTTCTGTCCCTTGGGTACACTGTTCATCAGTTCATCCAACTAACTCCAAAAATCTTTCTCCTTCATCGCACACCCAACTTGCAAGGCATATGCACTAACAACATTCATCATACTTCCAATTTCCAGCTTCATAATCATTACTCTGACACTCTTTTCACCTCCAAATCACTCTTGACATACTGTTCCTTCAGAATAACTCCTGCCCCATTTCTCCTCCCATCCACACCATGATAGAACAATTTGAATCCACCTCTGATCCACCTGGCCTTACTCCCTTTCCATTTAGTCTCTTGCATGCACAATACATCAACCTTCCTTCTCTCCATCATATCTGCAATTTGTATTGTCTGCATATTGATTTGGCAAAATTTTACACCGGATGCCCTTCCTGACGTAACCTACATTTATCCGGGCTTGGGACCATCACAGAGAAACACACTGGTTTGTGCATCCGCTGTGGCTTGGTTACACAGAGACCCATCATCAAATGGAAACATTACCAAGTAGTGTTTGGTAAACAGTAAGACTTTAGAGATTTTTTAAAACTAGACTTGATGTTATTTTAGAAGAATTAAGTGGATAGGACCGTCGAACCTTGCTGGGCTTAATGGTCTATTCTCATCTAGATTGTTCTGATGTTCTAATGCCACACTGCTGCTCTCAGACTCATGTGGGGACCCCCACCCCAACTAAATGTCATTCAGTCATGCTATGCTAGGCTGTGCCATGGCACTGCTTATAGTTTCAGTAGTAATAACCAATCCCATCCCTCCTTTGATTGAAATTAACAGTTCCACTTCACTTGTTCTGAGTATGACTTGCTTATGAAAATTGTCCTTTTTAGGTTGATTAGGCACTCTATATTGGAACCTGTGTGAAGGTTCAGGTGTATGTGTGTGCCCTGTCCAGGGCTACCAGGAAGGGTATTGTCAGCAGTACTGCAAAGAGTTGGTATGAAACTTTATGTATATATAGTACAACCCCAATTCCAATGAAGTTGGGACATTGTGTAAAACGCAAATTAAAACAGAATACAATGATTTGCAAATTCTTTTCAACCTATATTCAATTAATACACTATGAAGACAAGATATCAAATGTTCAAACTGATAAACTTTATTGTTGTTTTGCAAATCTTCACTCATTTTGAATTTGATGCCTGCAACACGTTCCAAACAAGCTGGGACAGGGGCAGCAAAAAACTGGGAAAGTTGAGGAATGTTCAAAAAACACCTGTTTTGAACATTCTACAGGTGAACAGGTTAATTGGAAACAGGTGTTTGTCATGATTTGGTATAAAAGGAGCATCCCCAAAAGGCTAAGTCGTTCACAAGCAAGGATGGGGCGAGGTTCACCACTTTCTGAACAACTGCGTGGGCAAATAGTCCAGCAGTTTAAGAACTTGCAAGGAATCTAGGGATTTCATCATCTACTGTCCATAATATCATCAAAAAATTCAGAGAATCTGGAGAAATCTCTGCACGTAAGCGGCAAGGCCGAATACCAACACTGGATGCCCGTGACCTTCGATCCCTCAGGCAGCACTTGCATTAAAAACCGACATCATTTTGTAAAGGATATTACCACGTGGGCTCAGGAATACTTCAGAAAACCATTGTCAGTTAACACAGTTTGTCGCTACATCTACAAGTGCAAGTTAAAACTCTACCATTTAAAGTGAAAGCCATATATCAACAACACCCAGAAACGCCACCTCTTCTCTGGGCCCGAGCTCATCTGAGATGGACTGACGCAAAGTGGACAAGTGTGCTGTGGTCTGACGAGTCCACATTTCAGATTGTTTTTGGAAATCATGAACGTCGTGTCCTCCGGGCCAAAGAGGAAAACGACCATCCGGATTGTTATCAGCGCAAAGTTCAAAAGCCAGCATCTGTGAGGGTATGGGGGTGTGTTAGTGCCCATGGCATGGGTAACTTGCAAATCTGTGAAGGCACCATTAATGCTGAAAGGTACATACAGGTTTTGGAGCAACATATGCTGCCATCCAAGCAACGTCTTTTTCAGGGACATCCCTGCTTATTTCAGCAGGACAATGCGAAGCCACATTCTGCATGTGTTACAACAGCGTGGCTTTGTAGTAAAAGAGTGCGGGTACTAGATTGGCCTGCCTGCAGTCCAGACCTGTCTCCCATTGAAAATGTGTGGTGCATTATGAAGTGCAAAATACGACAATGGAGACCCCGGACTGTTGAGCAACTGAAGTTGTACATCAAGCAAGAATGGGAAAGAATTCCACCTACACAGCTTCAACAATTAGTGTCCTCAGTTCCCAAACGCTTATTGAGTGTTGTTAAAAGCAAAGGTGATATAACACAGTGGTAAACATGCCCCTGTCCCAGCTTTTTTGGAACGTGTTGCAGGCATCAAATTAAAAATGAGTGAAGATTTGCAAAACAACAATAAAGTTTATCAGTTTGAATATTCGATATCTTGTCTTTGTAGTGTATTCAATTGAATATAGGTTGAAAAGGATTTGCAAATCATTGTATTCTGTTTTTATTTACGTTTTACACAACGTCCAAACTTCATTGGAATTGGGGTTGTATATTCTAGATTTGAAATGCAATTAAAAAGTAGCAACAACAAAATAAATAAATAAAACAAACATTGCAGTAAGTTCTGTGTGTCTCCTTACTGACATCTGCTTTGGTCTCAGTCTACAAAAGATACCATCCATCCATAAATCCATCCATTCTCTTCCGCTTATCAGAGATCGGGTTGCGGGGGCAGCAGCTTGAGTAGAGATGCCCAGACTTCCCTCTCCCTGGCCACTTCTACTAGCTCTTCCGGGGGAATTCTGAATCGTTCCCAGGCCAGCCGAGAGACATAGTCCCTCCAGCGTGTCCTGGGTCTTCCCCGGGGCCTCCTTCTGGTTAGACGCGCCCAGAACACCTGACTAGGGAGGCGTCCAGGAGGCATCCTGATCAGATGTCCAAGCTACCTCATCTGACTCCTCTGGATGCGGAGGTGCAGTGGCTCTACTCTGAGCTCCTCCCGGATGACCAAGCTTCTCACCCTATCTTTAAGGTAAAAAGCCTAGACACCCTGCAGAGGAAACTCATTTCAGCCGCTTGTATTCGTAATCTCATTCTTTCGGTCACTACCCATAGTTCATGACCATAGGTGATGGTAGGAACGTAGATCGACTGGCAAATTGAGAGCTTTGCCATCGGCTCAGCTCCTTTTTCACCACGACAGACCGATGTAAAGCCTGCATCACTGTGGATGCAGCACCGATCCGCCTGTTGATCTCCCGCTCTATTCTTCCCTCACTCGTGAACAAGACCCCGAGATTCTTGAACTCCTCCACTTGGGGCAGAATCTCACTACCAATCTTGAGAGAGCACTCCACCCTTTTCCGGCTGAGAACCATGGTCTTGGATTTGGAAGTGCGGATTCCCATCCCAGCCGCTTCACACTAGGCTACAAACCGATCCAGAGAGAGCTGAAGATCACGGCCTGACAAAGCAAACAGGACAACATCATCTGCAAAAAGCAGTGACCCAAACCTGAGCCCACCAAACCGGACCCCCTCAACGCCCTGGCTGCACCTAGAAATTCTGTCCATCGGTGACAAAGGGCAGCCCTGGCGGAGTCCAACTCTCACCGGAAACGGGTTCAACTTACTGCCAGCAATGCGGACCAAGCTCTGACACCGGTTATACAGGGACCGAACAGCCCTTATTGGGGGTCTGGTATGCCATACTCCCGGAGTACCCCCCACAGGATTCCCCGAGTGACACGGTGGAACACTTTTTCCAAGTCCACAAAACACATGTAGACTGGTTGGGCAAACTCCCATGCACCCTCCAGGACTCTGCCAAGTGTGTAGAGCTGGTCCACTGTTCCACGACTAGGACGAAAACCACACTGTTCCTCCTGAATCTGAGGTTCGACTATCTGACGGATTCTCCTCTCCAGGACCCCATAATAGATTTTTCCAGGGAGGCTGAGGAGTGTGATCCCTCTGTAGTTGGAACACACCCTCCAGTCCCCCTTCTTAAAGAGGGGGACCACCACCCCAGTCTGCCAATCCACAGGCACTGTCTCCGATGTCCATGCGATGTTGCAGAGGCATGTCAACCAAGACAGTCCTACAACATCCAGAGCCTTGAGTTCCGAACTCCGGGCATATTTCATCCACCCCCGGGGCCCTGCCACCAAGGAGTTTTTTGACCACCTCGGTGACCTCAGTCCCAGAGATGGGAGAGCCCACCTCCGAGTCCTCAGACTCTGCTTCCTCACTGGAAGACATGTTAGTGGGATTGAGGAGGTCTTCGAAGTACTCCCCCCACCGAACCACAACGTCCCAAGTTGCGATCAACAGCGCACCATCCCCAACATATACAGTGTTGACGCTGCACTGCTTCCCCCTCCTGAGATGCCAGATGGTGGACCAGAATCTCCTCGAAGCTGTCCAGAAGTCATTCTCCATGGCCTCCCCAAACTCCTCCCACGCCTGAGTTTTTTTCCTCAGCAACCAACGAAGCCGCATTCCGCTTTGCCTGCCGGTACCTGTTAGGCACCTCTGGAGTCTCACAGGACAAAAGGGTCCTGTAGGACTCCTTCTTCAGCTTGACGGCATCCCTCACCACCGGTGTCCACCAACGGGTTCGGGAATTGCCGCCACAACAGGCACTGACCACCTTATGGTCACAACTCCGGTCAGCCGCCTCAACAATAGAGGCACGGAACATAGCCCATTCAGACTCAATGCCCACCCCCCAAAAACATCCTTCGGGACGTGGTTGAAGTTCTGCCAGAGGTGGGAATTGAAGCTACTTCTGACATGGGACTCTGCCAGATGTTCTCAGCAGACCCTCACAATACGTTTGGGCCTACCAGGCCTGACCGGCATCCTCCCCCACCAATGAAGCCAACTCACCACCAGGTAGTGATCATTTGACAGCTCCGCCCCTCTCTTCACCCGAGTGTCCAGGACATGTGGCCGCAAGTCCGATGACAAAACCACGAAGTCGATCATCGAACTGAGGCCTAGGGTGTCCTGGTGCCAGGTGCACATATGGATGCCCCTATGCCTGAACATGCTGTTCGTTATGGATAATCCGTGATGAGCACAGAAGTCCAATAACAAAACACCACTCGGGTTCAGATCGTGGGGGCCATTCCTCCCAGTCACGCCATTTCAGGTCTCACTGTCATTGCCCACGTGAGCACTGAAGTCTCCTAGCAGATCGAGGGAGCCCCCAGTAGGTCGCCAGGCGCTCACCATCAAGCCCAACCTCCAGGTCTGGCACCAGAGGGGAGACCCGGTGATGCGTGTCCGGGTGAGGGAAAACGCCCTCCAATGTTTGTATGCATCATAGGAGGTTTTCTGAACCACTCTTTGTCACGTCCCTCGCCTAGGACCAGTTTGCCTCCTACAGGTGGTGAGCCCCCAACAACAGAGCTTCTAGGATTATTGGGACACACAAACCCCTCCACCACAATAAGGTGGCAGCTCAAGGAGGGGTCTATAAAAGATACTAGCTCTAAAATTAGGATCTGTTAGAAATGTTTAAAATTGAAGAACATGATAGCACTCTTCTAAAAGGGAAATGAGAAAATACATTGCTTTTGCATACACCTCATCTGCTCTCCCTGGAAACCTAGGCCACATTGCTAGGAAAGAGACTCTGTACATTTCAGGTAAGATCTAAAGTGTGTAATAACTGTTAAAGTTCTGAAGAGGGATGTAGAATAGTTTTGGGGGGTATTGTGATACAATTCATCTGCCAGGCTAGCACCTAACCAGTCAAAATCAGTTGAGATCATAAAAGAAACATAATCTTTTTAATGTCCAAATACAGAGTGGGAACAGGACCTAGATTAAACAATATAAATAATCAATATGGTCTATGTCAAGTCGTACTTCAGCCATCTGTTGCCCAAGCCTGGGGATGGGATATATAGCAATGCAACATAAATTTTGCCATTTACTTGGTCTGTTCAGTTGTTGCTGTTAGCTTGTTTTCTTTTAATTTGTTCTAAGTGTATAATTAACCTCCCATTGAAGTATAATATAGAAGACAATGATTGTAAGTTACTGACCTTTTGAGTTGGAACTTCCTGTTTCAGTCAAACATTTCCAGGTTGTAGCGGGGCTACATAATAATAAGTATTTTTTTTTTTGTCTGTGCTGAGTGCATTTTGTTTTCATTGTCCCATTTACTGTCCGTTATATGTGCATCAGTAAATGTTGTCCCTGTAAGTGAAGAGGGGAAGGATGATGGAGGAAGACTGCAACCCAAGACGGAAATCACCTGTTGGATCCACCAGTTACATCCAGGATATTCTGTATTTAAACAAGAGGAGCGAAACAAAGAGAGAGGAAAGAGAGACAGGGAGAGAGGAGAGAAATCGAGAGGAGAAAGGAGACAATTTACCCGTTCAGTTACCAACTCATCCCTGCCATTTATTGCATCATTCTACTGCATACTTTTTTAAGATCCGATTCATCATCACGACAGCCAGTGTCAAGAAACCCCGGGGTTTGGATTTATACCAGTCATTCTCAGGACTTTCATGTTGAGGTCGTTTTGTTTTTGGGAAGGAGCATAAAAATACTACAGCCAGTATCAATACCGCTGCACTTTATTTTGGACTCATTTTTCACTACATTTCAATTGCTGTGTTTAACTAATCTTTGTTTATATTTGTGTTTGATGTTTCTATTTATTGTTTGGGGGCAATGGAGGGTTTTTATAAATATTTGTATATTCGTGTTTTTATATTCATGTGTGATTTTACATTCCTGTCTACTGTTTGCTGATTATTTTGTCATGTGGAGGAAGAGTACAACTTGTAAGGAGTACGGCTTATTATTATATCAAGAAGCCTCAGGTTATCCAAGGAATAGTCTTGGTAGTGTAGTGGCCGGTCTGGGTAAGGGGTCGGCCGTTACAAGGTTGTTTCTATATACAGTGTAGTGGACTTCAGAGTTCAGTTCCAGAATTCAGAAGTCATTACATTAATTAATTAATTAAATTAAGCAGGTCAGTATTTTCAGTTCTTCATTGTGTCCAAGGACCCACAATTGTGAGGTCTTAAATGTCAGGGTGTGATTATACTTCTTGTAATTTTAAAGATATTGTTTTGGTACGCTTAACCATTCAGTGAGTAATGAGCTAAGCAGGCAATATTAAAATCCCTAACAGAACAGGGGTCTCATGTATAAACGGTGCGTACGCACAAAAATGTTGCGTGAGAACGTTTCCACGTTCATATCACGATGTATAAAACCTAAACTTGGCGTAAAGACACGCACATTTCCAAGGTAGCTCATACTCTGTCGTACGCAAGTTCTCAGCTTGGTTTTGCAGACTGGTGGCACCCAGCGTCAAAGCAGTGTTACTGTTCCTGTGTGGTTACCCATTCTTTTTTAGATCCACATCCCTGACGCAGTTTTATAAATACAATGAAATTAACCGCATATTGTTTGTTAGTTTAATGCATCTGATTGTAATTAACCTGTAACAAAATAATGGTCCACAGAATGGTCAAACTATTCCAAATACCATAACTGCTTCAGCGTTGTTACTCTCACTGCACCTTCTTCTTCTTCTGTCAGCAGCTCCCGTTAGGTGTTGCCACATCGGATCATCTTTTTCCATATTACTCTCACTGCACCACTCGGAGTATTTATATCACTGTATCGGAGTGTGAAACACAGCTGTACAGCAGCTGATCAGAAAGAGAATTATCGATATATAGCATCAAGCACACGCTGCCTCAGCCATGCTGTCTATTGAACTGCTCTCATATGACAAACGCTTCAGAGTCTTTCCTGTACGGACCACGCGTTTCAGAAACAATTTCATCCCAAGGACTATAAATGCACTCAATCAGACCATCAAGTGCTCTTTGTAGAACTGTTTGTAATTATAAGTACAATTACCTCACTGTAAACTTGCGATACAGTTATAATATTGCACAACCTGAGCCACTTTAAAAAGTGTGTATTTACATATGATGACGATATCATTTTTAAGATGAAATGCAGCAAAATATGTTTATTATATTATACAGATAAAACTTTAACTTCATTTAAATAATCTATATTGTTAATAATTAAACACGTGAGGACACGGTGTCACAGCGCTAGGTAGTTCAGGAACTGTTCCTGCCTCATGCTGTATTCTTGCTGGTGCTGACATGACACTGGAAGGACAGATGGATAGAATAATTAAACACGTACTACGAAGATATTGCGATGTTCCTTAAAAGTTTTGAAGAATCAGCGTTCTAAGCTTACAGATGTCTTAACGTCTATTACAGAGCTGATTGTGTGGCGATTGGGTATTTGGAGAAAGAAAAGTAAGGACAGGAATTGGAGGTTAGTACGTTTGGAAGAGACAGTACTGCTAGAATAAAGTATTTCATCGAAAGTCGCGCAGCAAGCATCTTGCATGAGACATGAACAATCACTACGCCACAGTGTTCCCATGTTTAATAACATGCTTTAACTCCTATCATCATGAAAATGATATCACGTATACATCTCAGTATTTTAATTGTTCAGAGAGCTGTATTAAGAATGTCATGGATTCTGTGTCCTGTCGGAAGAAGAGAAAGCCCGGAAGCACGTAGTGATTCACACACATAGAAGATCAAATACAAAACAAAGCATTTAACGTGCTACTTCAGTTACAATGGGATTGAGAAACTAGTAAATTAAACGATTTAGGAGGAAGTTTATGATGTTCTACTTTAATGACAAAATAAACCACGTGATTAAAGTGGAAATTTAGAGATTACAGTTGACATTTCGTGCTTTTTTCCCCACTGTGTGCCTTTTTTTTTTCTCTGTACCCTAATAAGCTTTCATGTGACACTCAGACGGTGGGCTACGACTCGCCTTTTCACGGCGACTTTGAAATGTGACAACTTCTGTTTTTATTTCAGGCACTGTGCGACTTTGTGAACTTGAGCTTTCGAGTTTCTCCGACACGCTATGTCACTCGATCAACTTCCTTTTGTTGACTATATCACTGTTTAAACCAACAAATAGTAAGTTTTTCCTTGCCTCCACTTGGTATTCGCTGAAATTCTTCTATTTTCTCTCTTGCTTTTGCCATTGTCTTTTCACAGAAGGCTGAGCTTAAGGGCTATTTATATTGATTTGCATATTCAAAGAGGCGTACTTCTGGGAGGAGTTGGGGTGGGACAGAAGGCGCGTGCACGTGCATTACTTTTCACGCTGACTGGAATTTATGGAGCGGAAGAATGTGGAAGTTGGCGTTCGCACAAATTTATGCATCTGGATTTTTTTGTGCGTAAGAACACTTCTGCTTTTGTGCTTACGTCATGTTATAGTGTGAATTCTACGCATGCCGTTATGCATGAGGCCCCAGAACAGTGGTGGCTCTGAGGCTAAGGATCTGTGCTGGTATTCAGAAGGTTGCTGGTTTGAATCCCCGTCAGTGCCAAAAAGAGATCCTATTCTGCTGGGCCCTTGAGTAAGACCTTTAACCTGTAATTGCTCCAGGGGCACTGTAGAATGGCTGACCCTGCGCTCTGACCCCAAGGGGTATGTGAAAATTAACAAATTCCTAATACAAGAAATTGTATAAATTGAAATAAAGAACAAAAAAAAAAGAACTGTTAAACTATCATCCAGACATATGTGCATTGATTGACAGAATTAGAATTAATTTCTAAATTCACTAAAATGGAGGAAACAAAAAAATCAGCGCTCCTAAGCATTGATATTTTAAACCAGCACCTTGCAGTGCACAAGATAGATAAAACAGAAGCAAACAAGAAATAGAATAGCTATAGTATGATAGGGAAATATGTTTGCATTACAGTTATTGTGAAGGCAAGAAAAATGTTCAGGATTCACATTGGGAATTATATTACAATGAAATGAAATCATTAATATTCTCACACTGAGGAATAGTATGCTGATTCAGGAAAAATTGTGTTCAAATGTAGAATATACAAATGTTTTAAAATTATAGGGTGAAATTACTTTTGTCATGTGACTCTATTAAGACCCAGGGTCCTCAACATTAAAAAGATTTTAGCAAACACCAGGGTCATGTAGTAAATGTGACCGAAGGGCCAATGGAACAACATAGATGTGATTGGTGCAAAAAAATTACTGGGTAAATTATAAGTAGTATATAAATAGTAGGGCGGCACGGTGGCGCAGTGGTAGCGCTGCTGCCTCTCAGCTAGGAGACCCAGGTTCACTTCCTGGGTCCTCCCTGCGTGGAGTTTGCATGTTCTCCTCGTGTCTGTGTGGGTTTCCTCCGGGTGCTCTGGTTTCCTCCTACAGTCCAAAGACATGCTGGCACCCTGCCCGGGGTTTGAGTCCTGCCTGTGTTGCCTGAGATTGGCTCCAGCAGACCCCCGTGACCCTGTAGTTAGGATATAGCAGGTTGGATGATGGATGGATGGATATAAATAGTAATTCCTTAAAAATGTATAAACAGTAATTTCAAAGTGCCCTGCTTTTCTTGGTGAAAAATAAACAGCATTAAACATGTGCCATATAATTTGGTGATTAAAGTTTCTCAACTTTGAAAAAAAAAAACAAAAAGGAAAAAATATTACTTGCACTGTATCATTTTATGAACAATCAGGAAGTTCCACACATCTGATCCATAAAGGCATCATACACCCTTCAGATGGCATAACTATTGTTATAACTGCAGTTGTGATCCACTTTGAGCAGCTGTTTAAAGATGATTCTCCAGCAAGGACATTTTATATCTCTGGGTCCATGGTTCTTGAGGCTGATCCTTCAATGAGCTGTGAACCACATGATCTCACTGACATTGCAAAGGCAGTGAACCAGCTGAGGGTAAGATAGGCTGCGGGGATCTGTGGTATCCGGGGTGAACTTCTCGAGGTTGGTAGTAAGGCTGTCCTCCTGGCCTTGCAAGCAATCTTTGCTTTCCCATTTGGGAGACGACCATTATCCTAACTGACTGGAAAATGGGACTTGTCATCCATATCTGGATAGGGAAGGGTCACTGCCTTGGTTCCAGCAACTACAGGGGGATAACACTGCACTCTGTACAGGGTAAGGTCCTTTCTAGGGTCATCCTCAATAGGATCTATGATCACTTGCTCACCTAGCAGTAACCGGAGCAGTCTGGTTTTATGCCTGGTCTGGTTTTAAGAAGTCTGCTATCGACCGCATCCTGACACTGAGGGTTCTCATGGAGCGCAAATGTGAATATCGGCAGAGTTCCTTGCAGCCTTTGCCTATTTTTGTAAAGTATTCAACTCAGTTGATTGAGCTGCCCTGTGGGACGTCCTGAGACTTCCTGGGATCCCCTCAAGGTTCCTGGATATCATGGACGTCCTGTACACTGGTACAGTGAGTGCTGTGCAGAGTGGAGGCAGAACCTCTGTGTTTACTCCAGATGATTCTGGGGTTCTTCAGGACTGTTTTCTTGCTCCTACTCTGTTCAGTGTTTGCATGAACTGGGTGTTGGACAAGGTTGTGGGGTCCAGTGGCTGTGGGACATCTGTTGGTGAAGAAAGATTCAATGATCTTGACTTTGCTGATGTTACTGTGATCATCGCGGAATCAATTAAGACTGATCGGAGCTCAAGAAAGGCTGAGCAAGGAGTCTGAGTGTCTGGGCTTGTGAGTGTCCTGGATAAAAACCAAGATCCAGGCCTTTAATAACCTCTTGGGCACAGCCATCAGCAGTGTGTCTGTCTGCGTAGGGAGTGTTGACCTTGTCGAGAGGTTTACTTACCCTGGCAGTGACATTCATGTCTCTGGTGACTCTTCCTTTGAAGTCAGTAGACGGATTGGGAAAGCATGGGGAGTCATGAGGTTGCTGGAAAGAGTTGTATAGCGCTCCTGATATCTTTGCAAAAGGACAAAAGTCTTCAGAGTCCTGGTGCTTCCTGTCTTGCTATATGGTTACGAGACATGGACACCATCAAGTGACCTGAGATGAAGACTGGACACCCTCTGTACTATGTCTCTTTGGGGAATCCTTGGGTACCGCTGGTTTAATTTTGTGTTAAATGAGTGGTTGCTCACGGAGTCACGAATGATGCACATTACCTGCATTGTGAGGAAGCATTAGTTACGGCACTACGGCCATGTGGTGCAATTCCCCGAATGTAATCCAGCTCGCAGGATCCTCGAAACAAAAGTGGCTGGACCAGGCCAAGGGGACACCCACGTAACATCTGGCAGATAGATGGTCATTTCCAGACGGTGGGACTGGACCGTGTGTCTGCCTGGGGGGCTGCTAACCAGAATCCCGAGCTTTCATTGTGTGGTGGGTGTGGCAATAGTCTGATGACCAAAGGTTTGAAAGTTTACAATTTTTTGAAGATATTGTATATGTGTAAGAGAAAATGTCCTTGCCTGCCTGTTTAATTAGGGCCTCCTGACTACATGTGCACCCATAAATTTAAATTAGAAAATGAGATCATATATAACATTTAATTTCAATTTTGTACCCTCATAAATGTTTACATATACAGTCGACCCTTGATAAACAACCGGCCTGACATGCGAACAAATTGCTTTATGACCAAAATTTTTGTTTTGAACTACGACCAATCGCTTGTGCGCTTGTAAACAAACAGCCGAGAGCGTTTGTAAGCGTCAGTCGGAGTCCAGATACATGTGTTTGTGGACGTAGTTTCGGTCAGTGCAGTGATTTCTATCATTTATTTCGATAATTGCTAAGGAAGGAAGCGAAGGTAACGAAGGTAAAGAAAGCGATCACAATTGAAACGAAGAAGGAAATTGTGTGAAAATATGAGAGTGGCGTTCGTGTGACCGATCTCTCTAATATGTACAGCATGTCGAAATCCACCATCTCGACAATTTTAAAAAGAAAAGATTTGTATAAGGAAACTCCTTCCAAACAATAACCACCTTCCATTTCATTCTCCTCCTCCTTCCTTCCAGTATGAAATTGTTGTTTCTGGTAGGCTAGGCACTTTTCATAACTTTTTGGTTAGTACATTAGAAAAATTATTGGTATTTTTGGTAAATTATGCACATCATACAACCCTTTTCTATTAAAAAAAATTTAAGTAAGTGTTGCTGTGGGCGGTTCGGAACACATTAAGGGCATTTCCATTATTTCTTATAGGAAAAATAGTCTTGACTTACAACCAACTTGAGTTACAACCAGCCCTCGCGAGCGAATTGAGTTCGTAAGTCAAGGGTCCACTGTAATTAGTTTTATTTCTTTTAACCAGGTATCACACATGACTCTTAATGATTAACTATTTTAGGATTTTACATAATACTTAAATTAGTGTTGTGTTTCTGGATCATATCTTTTATCTGTATGTTGATTGGTGTGTTTGAAATGCTTTGTAGTCATTATATGTAAATTAACCTAGCTGATTAAAGGAAGTTCTGTTAGATTTCTTCAGTCTGCCATGCTGCATTTTCAAGAGCATGTGGGACTCCACCTGTAGGTGTAAGTAAAGCCCATGTTTGAATTTCACATATAATGATGATTCAAGGATCTTCTTTATTTACTACTAGCCAACCCGCGGCGTAACATACACCGCATAATTATGTATTGATGGGTGAACACTTGCTGAACGACACAGTTGTCCAAATGGAGTGGGTTTGTGGATACCACTGTGAGTGAATGAAAAGATGGACCTCTGGAGAGAGCAACATTCAATTGTCCGTGACTGAAAGCGGGATCGTCTGTGACGATGGAGGCCACGCTGGTGAGTTACTTCGTTGGTAGGGATAAGTTTCAGCACTTGTTCATTAAGGTGTAGCGAGTCTTCGTTGTTGACGCTTAATATAGCTTGCGTACTGAGTTGTTCCGGAGTCATAGTTGAGAAACACTTTTTTAATGTCTTTTAAGCACAGGGAAAAAAATTAACATGTGAAACATCCGTAATGTAATAAGCCACCAAGAAAAGTAACATTGCAACAATGCACGCTACGATCTGATCGCTGTAAACAGAAGTGAAAACAAAATCGAAGCCGGTGCATTCTTTAACTGCCTTGTAGCGCAATGGTAGTGCTCCTGCTTTGCAGTAAGGAGACTGTGGAAGATTTTGGGTTCGCTTCCCGGTTTCTCCCTGTGTGGATAGCGCTTTGAATACTGAAAACACCGGTATATCAATGTAATGAAGTATTATTATTCTTATGCGTCCAGCGCTCTCTCTCTCACGCACCTGTATGCGTGTGTGTGTCGCTCGCTCACTGCACGTGTTCCTGCAGGCATACCAGTAAGTGAATGAAAAGATGGAACTCTGGAGAGAGCAACATACAACTGTCCTTGACTGAAAACTGGTTTTGGCAGATACATTCACATCTTTTTGAAAGTTTGGCCCTGTGCCTTATTAATTGTCATTGCAAAGGCAAATCTAACAGGAAATTGTCTTTGCTCAGATGCACGCGCAGGCTCTCTCTCAGCAGCACAGGAGCCTTCCCAGCCCCCCCCAAACCCCCCCACCCCCCCCTCTCTCACTCTCTCAGCAGCACGCGAGCCCCCTCCTCCTCTGTCTCTCAGAAGCATGCGAGCCCTCTCTCTCGCTGTAACATTGCAGCAGTTGTATAAACACTTTTTTTTAAAATGAGTTTTAAGCACAGGGGGAAAAAAAAGAACATTTGAACAAATCCGAACTTTATTTAAAAGCCAACCAAGATAGTAACATTGCAGGAGTTCACCATTTTTAATCAGGCGACTGACAGTAGTGGAGTCAGGCACAGAGAAGGTCAGCTGCTGAGAAAGCGTCTCGACTGTTGCAGGGCGGTGAAGCAGGTGAGACGCTAATGAAAAAGAGGCACAGGGCTTATTGGTTTTTAAAGACTGCTTCCTTCATTGTGTTTTAACCTCAGTTTTATAGGATTGCGCGGCTCTCTCTGTCGCGCTGCCTGTGTGTGAGCGGCTCTCTCTCTCGGGCTGCCTGTGTGTGCCTCTGTCTCTCTCTCGCGCTGCCTCTGTGTGAACCAAGGTTCCACTGAGGTTGACTAATGAAACGTCAACGTGGCTCAGAGCCGCATGTGGACTGTGGCACAGACAAACAGAAATGACGGCATGTTTTCCGAGGCGTCGCGTCCGAGTTGGTGGGTGTGGCTCTGCGAGTTGTCGTCGTATCCAATGGTCTTAGAGTTGGTGGCCGTGGCTCCTTCCTGCGTGCGCCATGGGTGTCTTACTTGTCGGCGGCTTAGTGAATCCACGCCCCTTCCGGCGTGCTTTCCATGGGTGGCTACTTGTCTTCCGGCTTAGTGAATTGTATATATAGATTTTCCAGAAAAAGCTTGGTGCCTTGAAAACCCTGGATATTCTCATATTTCTCTGCACTGAATTGGGATAGATGTGTGGATATTTTACTTAGTGTTATTTAATTTTTTGTGTGCTTTTGTGAATTTCACTGCTGTAGTCTTGAATGATAGACAGGATTTAGTGATGTTAAGAGTCAAAAAGGAAAACTCTACATGAGACCTTCTATCTGCCTAAAAGAGCCTTACCTTGTCTGAGGGAGTCACTGGGATGCACCAGAAATTACTGGTGAGTATGACTAGTGCCAGGTGGCTCTTGGCCCATGGGGAATCTCGACTGGTGAAATTGTGTTTGACTGTGGCCAAGTTGAGTGTTGTCCAGGGAAATTACCTCTCTCTGTCTGTGCTTTCCTTACGCATGACTATAAACTTTCCCTTGTTGAGATGCCACCACTGCGCAAGGCCACAACTCTAGGATTACTCCCTGGGCATGCCTATGGCAGAAGTGACTGTCATACAAACAGCTGTTACTGAAGCTGGCTAGTAGACACTATTGTCTAGAAGTCTGATGATAAACCGAGGTTGTTAGTGGCAATGGCTGCTTGTGGGAAAACAAGCATTCTATATCTCTCTTTGGTTTAAATATAGGAGGCCTGAGTAGTAAGCACGTGGGAGATGTCTCACCTCTGAGAAGTGTATGGGGTTTCAGAAAGCTATATTCCACTTTTCTCTGAGATGCTGTATCTCACTTCACCTTTATCTTGGAGATGTTGAAGTTCACTGTCATTTCGAGACACTGGATCACGCTGTATCTTGGAACTGCTGAAGTCCACTTTTACTTGTATTCTTTTTTTTCCTTTCCATTTCATCTGTATTCCAGTTAACATTTCATTTATATTCTGCAACTGTTTAAGTAGAGAAAATTAATAGTGCTCTGAGATTGGCTAAAGAAGGAAAAAGAAAAAAACATGCCCAGAAAGTAAAATAATAGAAAATAACAAATTAGAAAGAATAGGCTTTCACAAGGAAGTAGGATTTTTAAGGGGCTACAACTGTGTCTTCTGAGTTATTATTACACTTGTCTGAACTGATTGTTATACTAAATTCTATTATGTAGGTAGTCACATTTGGACGTACTGACTGCCTTTAGGGTAAATAATAACTTTTCTTAAAAATTGCTAAAAGCAGATTTGGAAAATGTGGAAAGTTTTATTGTAGAAGCACTTGTGAAACCAGTAGGTACACATGGTGATTTTAAATAAAGGGCATCAGTAAAACAAGCAGTCAAAGAAAAAACTTCCTGCACAACACTGATTTTGTGCTCAGTGCAGTGTCCAAGTGTGACAGAAATTTAATCAGGCCGAAGAACCATGTAGGAGGAAGTTTGTCATTCATCTTTATTTCTTTTTATGAAAAGGAGCTTCCCTGCAGCTAACATAAAAGCAGGAAGGATGGTCCTTGAGCAGAAGTTCAAAGTCTTATTTATGCCCAGTCAGCTCACATCACAGATTTGCATATTTCAGTTATAATACAAAAGAATACATCTTATTGGCGACAAAAATAAGGCACCTTGATCACATACTATAATGCTTCACTGATTTGTTAAATCACAAAACTCATGCGTTGTTCATGTGCTGGACGCCTCACATTCCTTACTTAAACTAGTTAAAGCCTCATACCCTCACCAACACTCATCCTCCTGTGTACATGCAGCTTGTTAGCTAAGTGCTCATTCTCCCTCATCTTTTGCAGCACAGCCTACACAGCCTGTTTCAGGCAGCATGGAGCCTGTCATTTAATCCCAAGTGATTGCCAAAATGTAATAACATACAAAGTTTGTGTTTTCTTTCACATAAGACAAGAGCAGAATTTTACTGATGGTAAGCAGGAAGTGTGCTGATCTGGAAGATACAGTGGAACCTCGGTTCACGAACGTCTCGATACACGTACAAATCGGTTTATGACCAAAAAGTTCACCAAACTTTTGCCTCGGTTGACGACCACACACTCGGTATACGAACAAGCCAGGTTCCCTTTCGGTTTGTACATGTTCAGTCTCTCCCTGTGCATTTCCTGTGCAGCGAGCAAGAGAGAGAGAGCGAGAGAGCGCAACACACACACACACACACACACACACACACACAGAGGCAGTGAGAGAGAGAGAGACGCACACACACAGGCAGTGAGAGAGAGAGAGAGAGAGAGAGACGCACACACACAGGCAGCACGAGAGAGAGAGACGCAGACACACAGGCAGCGCGAGAGAGACGCAGACACACAGGCAGTGCGAGATAGAGACGCACACACATAGGCAGCGCGAGAGAGAGAGCTGGACGCATAAGGTAGGAAGGCAGTTAAAGAATGCACTGGGCTTGATTTTGTTTTCACTTCTGTTTACAGCGATCGGTTCGTAGTGTGCATTGTTGCAATGTTACTTTTCTTGGTGGTTTATTAAATTACGGATTTTTTCAAATGTTCATTTTTTTCCCTGTGCTTAAAACTCATTAAAAAAAAGTGTTTTTAGCCAGCGGTTGGTAGCGCTATAGCACAAACTATTGTAGTGTTAGTTTTCTGTGTTGTTCAGGGTTTTCTCAGTGTTATTCAATGTTTTTACATTTAGTTTACTATTATGCTGTGCATTCTATGGTTTAATTAACTATATTTGTGCTTAAAAACTTAAAAAAAATATATATTTACATACAGTTCATATGGTCTGGAACGGCTTAATTGTATTTACATACAATCCTATGGGGGAAATTGCTTCAGTTCACGACCAAATCGGTTTACAACCAGAGTTTTGGAACGAATTATGTTCGTGAACCGAGGTTCCACTGTACTATTAAAAGATTACAATGAGGGTGACTGACTAGCTAGATGCTTAAATAAACACCAGATCTCCTTCTTTGATATTGGGTTATTCATCATGCCATGTGCTACAATATTGAAGAGTGGAAAGGTATTTACGTTTCCATTTACTCCAAAAGATATTGGCAAGGTGCTGAACTCTCTTCTACTATTTACGGCGAACATCAACATTGTTAAAATGGTCAGCTGAAATTGAGTCTGGATTAGTAGAAATCAGTGTAACTGGTTTAGAGCTTTATTATTGCTGAGACTTCTGCCCTTTAAGATAGACAGAATCTCATGAGTAAGGCAAGAAGTACTATTATCAGAAAGTATATAATTAAGTATCCATCAATAAATGTACTCCCAGGCACCACCCATGTGGGAAAAATGAAGGGGGTTGAATATCCATGTACAACCTTCTTCAATCAAATAGTTGTTTATGTCAGGTGTGTTTGAATCTGACATTAACATACATAGTTCTTTACAAGCACTGGCAAAATTGGTTCCACAATCAGAATGAATTTGTTTTGCTGGCCCTTGACAAGAAAAGCACCATCTCAGAACATTAATAAAGCTTGATGTATCCATATTCAATCATTTCTATGTAAACAGCTTAAATACGTATGCAGGAGAATAGTATAGCCCTCCTTTTACTATAAGACAGTCTTCCTCGAGAGCACCTTGCAGTAACAGTCCAAGGGCCAAATACATCTTGTAAGGTTTCTAAATTCTTTTGGGACTCCCCCCAATGGGACGACACGCTGAAGAGTGTCCTGAAGCGCAATTGCTGCATCGGTGGAAGATAGCCTATCAGTTGCTGGGGCCACTGCAGGCTCCCAGCGCTGTAGTGGCTCACAGTAAAAGCCTGTAGCGGTCAGGGGCCGCTAAGATTCACACCGTCAAAAATGACGGTGATTTATTTATTTTAATAGAGGACACCGCAGGAACGTCCCCAGCCTTGGATCGACCCACACACACTCACAACAGAGACCAAATGAAGCACACTGGGAACATTAAACAATTAAGAATATAATGAAATTAAATGAAAACAATAATACCACCCCTGACCCCTTCGGCGATATTACATTTAACAAATAAACACAAACACCACACAACAAAGTCCATGTAAACCAAACCGGATGAAATGAGAGGTGATGAAGTTAAGTCCAGCAATTTGTATGTTGAAAGGGTGAAAGAAAACAGTCCTACCGGTAGTTACTGAAAGGATGAAGTCGGATGGATGGTTCACGAGCACTCCACTCTTCCGGAAAACCAATGAATCCCAACATAGTCCTCAGTGCACAGGTAGACAGACGATCCAGACCCCAACAAACGAATACAGTCCAGGGCACAATGATTAATTAAGGTTCAAATAACAGAAGGCAGCACGACAGATAAACCCAACACACAGCGCACCAAAACAAAAACTTTTTTTCCTTTTTGGCCCCCTGCCCTCCTTTTAACCTTCTTTGACCACCTTTGACCCCAGCAGCCCCTGCAAGGATTGCTGGGAGATGCAGTTCTTACATAGTAGCACTGCTACAAGCCAAGCCGATCGCATCCATGCTGTAAGTACCTGTTGTTGATGGGTGATGCAAGGAACATTATAATTGCAGGGAACAGTATTACTTGGCCACGACCCTGCCTGATTACTGTGTCTGTGTATAACAGAGTGGTAGATCCCCGCTACAATAAATAACCATGCTGTTCTGGTTTTCCAGCTGAATAAAGCTGGTTTTGCTAAAGTATTGAGACTCAGCCTTGTGTTTTGGGGTGCAAGACAGTGACTGACACGTCACAATCTATTACTCACTTAATTAAAAGATGTCTCATTTCTTAAGCAATCAGTTGATAAGCCTAACATTTTTTGCTCTACAAGTTTGCCATGATGTTTACTTCATGTTACACATTTATGCAGAATGCTACTGATACGCCTCATTGACCCTGTAATCACATACTCGACTGTATAGTTGGCTCCTTCCATGAAGACATGATCCTAATGTCTGACCTGTGTCTATTGTGGTATTTATTTAGAAAAAAGTGCAAAGCAGTGAGATCCCAGAAGGGAATCCTTGGTGATTACAGCATTAGTAAGCGTACACACCTCTATGTTCAGATCAGGCTCAATGAGACCATACACATTTTGTAACAGATGTTTTTTTTCAGTTTGCATTGGAAAAGCTGGGCTGTTTAACAAAGTAGAGTCATTGAGCTTAGCAACAGATAGCAATGAGATTCATGATCAGCAGGATATTGACTTGATTGAATGTAATTCCATTGTTGTGTGTGTGAAAACTTATGAAAATGTTGTATCCTGTTCCAGATGAAACCTGAAATCTTCAAGTCTGGTTGTAGATATAACCCAAGACAACTTTACTGTCTGTGTAAAATTTTAGATCATCACAAATTATATTTTAATTTGTTTTATAATCAGCTCTGAAATGTCTATGTCCAAAACTGCAGTTTCCAGTTCTAGGTGAGGTATAGTACATGCTGTATGTGGAGCAAGTTTTGCTTTCCCAAAAACAAATCCAACATAACATACCCCCCCATTGTCAACAATTCTCAGGTATGCAATCCTTTTACTGTGGCATCTGCAAAAATCTGGAATTCTTTCTTTTGACTGACAGAAAGACAAGTAGTTGCATATGTTATAGGGATTTTAATGAGCTTGAGGTCT
Source organism: Erpetoichthys calabaricus (assembly GCF_900747795.2). Lineage (NCBI taxonomy): Eukaryota > Metazoa > Chordata > Cladistia > Polypteriformes > Polypteridae > Erpetoichthys > Erpetoichthys calabaricus. The sequence goes on along the minus strand of NC_041402.2, from coordinate 111,905,338 downwards.
TGAAGCGTCTCTTTAAACATGTTCTTCTCTGCTTCTTTTCCTTCAGGTAGAGGAGTATCCCCTCAGTCACATGTGATTTCTCTTATTAAAAGTTTTCCTCAAATTATGATAGGTACAACAAATCCAAATACTGTTGACTGTTGCCAGCACATCTCTATGTGTGAATGCTTTCTTAGTAGTTGCCATACTGAATGTGAAAGAGTCTTGCTGTAGCTCCCATTTCAGCCCAAGGCCTCACCGAGCGGGAAATAAGTTGATACTCAAATTTAAGTCTTTCAGTTTTCTTCTGCAAGAAATGTCTCCATGACTTTATGATTATTTGAAGCAATCTTGTTAAGTCTCAAATTAGATAAAGTCAACATCTCCTGTGTCTTTTTTAAAAGGTAAACAGCTTCATCCACTGTTGATACTGGCTTTAGTTCATCATTTATATAAAAGTCTTGCTCTACAAAGTATTTGGCATCAGTACCATATTCATCTGCACCCTGCAATAAAGCATGTTGCATACCACAGATAAAAACAGCTGGTGAAGGGCTGTTTCCAATCATATATACCTTCATGTGGCACTCTACAATGTCTTTGTTAGGGTCATTCTGATCATATAACAAAAATCAAAGAAAATCTCTGTTGTCTTCCATCACAGGAAAAACGTAAAACATTTGCACTATATCAGCAGTAAATGTCACTTGTCCTCTTCTAAATCACAGCACCACTCCCAACAGACGGTTATTGAAATCAGGTATATTGAGAAGGACGTTATTTAGAGAAAACCGATATTGAACATTAGAGTCAAAGACCTCTTGAATCTTTCCCATGCTTCTGAGGGTGGTACACCCCAAACATGGGTAGGTACCAACACTCTGTTTCTTATTGTAATGCTGGGGCTGGCTCAAGATGATCATGTTCAAACAATGTTTGCATGAATGTCACATAGTGTTCTATCCTCTCAGGTTTCTTTTTTGGTGTGTAACAAAGAGACTGTAGTCTCTTAACAGCTTGCTCTCAATTGTTTGGGAATTGTTGATGAGGTGACTTAAATGGGGGAGTCATCTAAAAACATTTGTCCATAAGCTCTAAAAACAATTGGTCTTTAACAGAGAATACTAACTTATTGTCATCCTTGGACCTTCACAAAAATATTCTTCTCTAGTATTACTCATACGTGATGAGTGATTCAGACGAAGGGTCTATCTGTGGAGAGGTCACGTGTGCCTTTGTGGTGAATTTCTCCTTCATGTGAATGCAGTTATAGCATGGACTGAAGAAACAAGGCTATCCATTTTCTAAAATGTTGGTTCTGTAAACATTCATAAGATCAGGCTTGTGTGAATATCCTAAACACACATCTTCAACAATAACCTATCCTAAATCTAGTTTTTACGTAAATGGGGCATTGTGTGAACTATTTTCCTGTTCTCAAACTTTACGAACTTGAATGATATTGCATCCTAATAGGACAAATATCTTAGCTTCTGGATCCAATGGTTGAGGCCGTGAGCTATACCTTTGAGATGAGTGAGGTGTTGTATTCAATAAGTGTGATTAACATCATTTGTATTTTTTCATCCATAGACTCAATGTTAAATCTTGAAGCTCGACTCCCCAAAGTCTCAGTCATACCTAAGCATATATAAAGTGTATAAGGTGAATTTGAGTCTTTAATATGAAACATTTCAAAGAATTCAGAACAGGTTAGTGACCTGTTGCTTTGATCATCTAGAATGACATAAGCACTCATTTATTTGTTAGGACAATCTTTGGGATAAACTTTAACAAGACAAATGTTGAGCAGAACCTCTAGTGTTTAACACTAGAATTACCAGAGCCTACAAAAAAACTTGTAGATCCGTCCCACCTTAAATCACTTCTTAAATCCGTTCGCACCTCTCCGCCAGCGTCTTTTGTCCTCTAAATGTGCCGATAAAAACAAGCTGCAAGCAGCCAGCTATTCCATCCCCCCACTGACTTAGAACGTGCACGAACTTCTCCCAGCTCATGCCTTGATTGATTATCTGGGAGTGAAATGGAGTTTTAGAGTGGAAATAATAGATCGTTATTTGGAACACACGCATTTCATGTGTGCTCCGTTTCTACAGTAATCTGTGTAAACACATTTTTAAAATAGAAATGATTTTCATATTCTAGTAGTAAATGACAAAATGTAGGCATAAACTATATAATGTATGAAGCCTGAAGTCCAAATATCAAAGAAACACGTTCACAAAAGGTACAAATATAACAGAACAAGTGCGCTTTTATTCAAATATATAACTGCCGTGGCGCAACGTTATCAGCTGCTGACTGGGAATCAAAAGGTCACAAGTTCGATCTCGCACGACTCTATTTTGAGAAGTGAACTGCTCTTATTCTTACTATTTTGGAATAAAAACATACATTTGATTTCAGTCTGTAACAGCCGTTGTAACTTATGATACTTGTAACGGTTAGCTTTTTTTAAATTTTTTTATTCAGTTTCATTCTCTTCATTCTACCCTACCTCCCTCCCAATCTGACACTGCTGTTTTCACATAAAGACGTGCTATAGCTCGAATGTTATTTATTTGGATCACATAAAGACACACTATAGCTTGAATGTTATTTATTTGGATCACATAAAGACGCGCTATAGCTCAAATGTTATTTATTTGGATCACATAAATACGTGCTATAGCTCGCATGTTATTTATTTCGCCAACGCTACACCTTCCAGATCTAAACACTACCATGGTGTATGTACCCAAAAAAAGTCTAACTGCATTCTTGTACCATTGCTCACGTACTAAAGTGTTAGCAGGTATGTTCTGTGACATTACATGTGTAATTTGTGAGCATGCCCTTGATGATCAAACAGAGGAAGCTCTGCAGTTCACTTGTGCCTTTATGCTGTAGATCTGGCTCTTACATACAAAGGACGGTGCATGTGCCCAAAACATCAATATTTATATGTTACTTACATAAAAGCCAGATCTAATGTTATTTACCTATTTACCTTGAGTTATTTACTTACATAACGAGGGTTCTACATCGGATCAAGACTGTACTTTTGCCATCGCTGTACTTTGTATATGTACATAGGAAGCTCTGCATTCGTGACTATACGCTGTAGGAAGTAAGTAAATAACTCAAGGTAAATAGGTAAATCGAATGTTATTTACCTTGAGTTATTTACTTACATGACGATGGTTCTACATCGGATCTGGCTTTTATGTAAGTAACATATAAATGTTAATGTTTTGGGCACATGCACCGTCCTTTGTATGTAAGAGCCAGATCTACAGCGTAAAGTCACGAGTGCAGAGCTTCCCATGTACATATACAAAGTACAGTGATGGCAAAAGTGCATTATTGATTCGATGTAGAATCGTCGGCATGAGTTGAGTGTACCTCTGTTATAGCGCGTCTATGTGAAAACAGTAGTGTCAAATGCGCGGGTTCGGGGTTGTGTGGTGTTGGGGGTTGGGAATGTGAACGTGGCTGAGGGAATAACAGAATAGAAAAAAACAAAGCTAACCTTTACAAGTATCATAAATTACACCGGCTGTTACAGACTGGAATCAAATGTATGTTTTTATTCTAAAATAGTGAGGATACGAGCAGCTCAGTTCTCAAAACGGACTTGGCCAGGATCGAACCTGTGAAACTTTGATTACAAGTCAGCAGCTGATACCGTTGTGCCACCGAAGCTGTCGTAGCAATTGCGTGTCAATGTCGCAGGTAAACGCTGGTTGTGTTTCTGCAGTTATATTTTTGAATAAAATTGCTTTTGTTCTGTTATATATGTACCTTTTGTGAAAGTGTTTCTTTGATATTCGGAATTCAGGCTTCACACATTATATACTTCATGTCTACATTTTGTCAATTATTACCAAAACATGAAAACGTTTCTGTTTTACCGATGTGTTTACATAGATCATTGTAGACACGGAACACACATGAAATGCATGTGTTCCAAATAACGATATAGTATTTATAAAAGGTGTCATTTTGCTCGACTTCTCACTTTATACAACTCCAAGCAACTGACACGCAGGTAAACAGATTTGAGCTGAGAAAACTATGCGGTGGTGGGGATGTGATAGTAGGCTGCTTGCTGCTTATCAACACATTTACAGGACAAAAGATGTTAACTGGAGAAGTGTGAAGCGATTTAAGGTGGGACGGATCTACAAGTTTTTTCATAGGCTCTGGCTAATTCTAGTGTTAACAAACTTCATAATTATCAGTACATTTAGAAGTAACTACAAGTTGAGACATTTCTACTTCTTCCTCCCCACTAATCTCAGAATAAGCCCAAGGAGCTGGTCCTGAATGTAATGCTACCAAATGTCAATGACTTTCACACTTTTTACAGTCCTTTACAATGTGATCTTTGGAAAAGCAGCACTTAAAACAGATACCATTCTCTTAAAAATAAGTAATTCTTCCAGTGTCTTGGTTCTAAAGACTGTATTTTTTAGAGGATATGTTTTTATGAATGTGACACTTCTTGTCAGCCTATGATGAGCTGTTCAGCTTGTTTGCCATTCTTGAAGGAGATGTGTGTGCAAAGATACCAGTTTACTGTAAGTGGGTCTGCTTCTTATTCTGACAAGGCTGAAGAACACAGATGAAAGCTCAGGTTGTTTCTGATCTGGGCTTCTTTGTAAATGAAGTTGGAAAAAATTCAAAAAGGAAACTTTAACACTAGAATTACCAAAGCTTACAAAAAACTTGTAATCCGGCCCACCTTAAATCTGTTTGCACCTCTCTGTCAGTGTCTTTTGTCTTGTAAATGTGTCGATAAGCCCAAGCAGCCTACTATTCCATCCTCCCACTGGCACAGAATTGGCAAAACCTCTCCCAGCTCAAGCCTGGTTTATCAGGGAGTTAGGTACCTAGAGCTGTATAGGCTAAAAAAATATCGTTATTTGGAACACATGCATTTCATGTGTGTTCTGTGTCTACAAAAATCTACGTAAGTGTAGGATGACAGGAAATGCAAGAAATGTTGAACACATACCTAAAAGACAAACTTTTTTCATGTTTTAGTACAAATGACAAAATTTTGATATGGAGTGTATAATGTGTGAAGACTGAAGTCCAAATATCAAATAAGCACTTTCACAAAAGGTACAAATATAACAAAACAAGTGTGCTTTTATTCAAGAATATAACAGAACAAAAAGAAATCGGTTTAGTGTGGCTTGTTATTGTGATTTCTCAGGTAGTACAGCAGTAAAATCTGCTGACTCCTATTCAAAAGGCCGAGGGTTTGTGCCTTCCCACGTCTGAAAATAAACATTTTGAGTAGTGAGCTGCTCTTATTGTTACTATTATACAGTACATACTCAAATCAAATGTATATTTTTATTGTAACAGACGGTGTAAATGTATGGTACTTTTAAAGGTTAGCGTTTTTTTTTTTATTCAGTTTTATTCTCTCAGTTGCATTCACACTCACCCCAATCTGACACTGTTAGCTTTCAAATAAAGAAGTGCTATAACAGAGGTGAACTCAGATGAGGATGAGGGTTCTACATCGGAGAAAGAGAACAGAAGCAAACCCCCCAAGAAACGTCCACTCACATATAAGAACAAAGGAGCTGCACCAGGCAGAAAGGCAAAAGATAGCACCGTTTGGATGCAGAAAGAGGTCTGGCATCATCCTGCCAGTCAGTCTGCCCCACACCTGTCCTTCAACGAAGCAGTGCGGCTTACAGAGCTCCCCAATGTATCATGCAAACTCCTGTTTGTGATTATGTTTTGTGATGATCTTTACATAAGAAACATTTATATGTTGCTTATACTGTATAAAAGCCAGATCGAATGTTATTTACCTTGATTTATTTACTTATCTTCCTACAGCGTAAAGTCACAAGTAGACTGCAGAGCTTCCTGTGTTTGATTTACACTGGTATGCTCATTCTTCTTATTGAAGAATTTCATCCTGAAGGGTTACCAACAGAAGAAATGAGTACACAGGCAATCCTAGCACCAAAAAACGATGAAGTAAAATGAGTTAATGCAAAAACTGTTGATCGGTTACATGGCAAATTGGTTAAATGTGTATCAAGTGGTAGAAGCAGAGCTTGGGCTAATAATAATAGAGTCCAACTAAATCTCATGAGCCAGGTTTGTTCACTATGGATGATGTGGGCACAGACAGTTACAAAACAGTTATACTGAACACATATTGAGTGAGCTTCAGAAGCAGGAAGTTGTTATTTTCTTTTCATTGCTTTGTTGTGTATGTATGTGTCCTACACCTGCTGTATTTGATACAAGAGTTTTCCTTGGTTTGGGTTGGGTTATGGAGTGATAGGGTAGAGGATGGTTGCCTAGCATTGAGTATTACCTTAATGTAATTCTTGTCAGAATGTTCCAATTTAAAGTGTTGACTTTGTATTTCAATAAAACTGATTACAAAGAAAAAAAAACTCAATAAGAGATTTCAATTTTTGATTTTCAAAAAATTTGCAATCCTTTCTGAAATTATGTTTTCACTTTGTCTTTATGGGTTATTGAGTGAAGACTGTTTGGCAAAAATGGTAAATTCATCCATTTAAACTTAAATCCGTAACACAATAACATGTGCAGAAAGTGAAAGGGTCTGAATACTTCCTGAAATCTGTATATTTGCATATTATGCCTATAACATCCAGTTCAGATACATATTTAATGCCTTTATTGTCTGGTTGTGTTTATGTACTGTTGTTTGGTTAATTCTTCTGTGGCTTTTGAGTAAAACATTTGTTCCAATGTCTGCTCATAGTGGCACTGACTTCTTGTTAGAAACCATTTCATGAATCTAGTGCTGAATTGATTACAGTGTCAGCATTGCTGTAGTTAATGTAATTTAAATTCTTTGACATCAATAGTTTATTTTTGAATAGTTTTTATAACCTAGTCTTAAGAAGTAAATTGAGTTTGTATTGGAAATTCACATTAACATGTGCCCAACCCCAGAAATTCAAATGCCCACCTTACAATTTGGTTTGAGCGACACTTCTAAGAGAAACATTCTGTACAAATCTGCATATTAATTTACCATTTAAATTTAGTTTAAGAAAGGTCACTTCAGCTTTTATATGCTTTACGCATTGGATAACCACTCCTGTCAAACTAACAGATCCTCAGTAGTCAGTACAAGCTATTGAAATGGCAGTGCATGCATGACCGTGGCTTACAACTGAATGTACCACCTTACAAACAGTGGAGTGTCAGTCTGAGCAAATCTCTGTCATGTGTCACACACATCACTGATACAAAATATTTAATAAACAAAAACAAGATATGTATCTTATTGCTTAAGTGATTAAAAATTTTAAATGCTCCAGTCCATACAATTCCTGAACACACCAGAATGTTACATCATTTGTACATTTTCTAAGCCAGGGGTCCTCAATCACAGTCCTGAAGGGCCGCAGTGGCTGCAGGTTTTTATTCCAACTACTGTATACAGTGCATCCGAAAAGTATTCACAGCGCATCACTTTTTCCACATTTTGTTATGTTACAGCCTTATTCCAAAATGGATTAAATTCATTTTTTCCTCAGAATTCTACACACAACACCCCATAATGACAACGTGAAAAAAGTTTACTTGAGGTTTTTGCAAATTTATTAAAAATAAAAAAACTGATACAGCACATTGCTGCACCCACGTAGAAAAAAAAAGGCAGTGTGCTCCGTGGATACTCTCTTAGGTGGACATTAGCATATCATAATCCCTTGTACAAATAGCGTGAGTTTTCCGCATTCGACTTATAAGACTGACATTATAAAATACCAGAAACTATACTGTAAAATCAAGTCCCGACTTATCCACAGGAGAACTTATCCAGTAGTATATACGGTAGTTTCCTAACCCAGTCACAGGGGATGCACAAACCAGTTTGTTTCTTCATGCCGGTCCCAAGCCCGGATAAATGGGGAGGGTTACGTCAGGAAGGGCATTCGGTGTAAAATTTTGCCAAATCAATATGCGGACAACAATACAAATTTCCATACCGGATCGGTCGAGCCCCGGGTTAACAACGACCGCCAAAAGTGTTTTTAGCCAACAGGGTGCTGCCGGAAATAGGGCTACTGTTGGCAGAAGAAGAAGGAGAAGAAGAGGGGGGAGACGTGTCCGGAGGCAGGAGGAGAGGAGGAAAGTAAAGAGAGTGGATCTGAGGGTGGGAACTTTGAATGTTGGCAGTATGACTGGTAAGGAGAGAGAGTTACCAGATATGATGGAGACAAGGAAGGTGGATATATTGTGCGTGTAAGAGACTAAATGGAAGGGGAGTAAGGCTAGGTGGATCGGAGGTGGATTCAAATTGTTCTATCATGGTGTGGATGGGAGGAGAAATGGGGTAGGAGTTATTCTGAAGGAACAGTATGTCAAGAGTATTTTGGAGATGAAAAGAGTTTCAGGCAGAGTAATGATCATGAAGCTGGAAATTGGAGGTGTGATGATGAATGTTGTTAGTGCATATGCACCGCAAGTTGGGTGTGTAATGGGTGAGAAAGAAGATTTTTGGAGTGAGTTGGATGAAGTGATGAACAGTGTTCCCAAGAGACAGAAAGTGGTAATTGGAGCGGATTTCAATGGGCATGTTGGTGAAGGGAACAGTGGAGATGAGGAGGTGATGGGTAGGCATGGTGTCAAGGAGAGGAATGAAGAAGGTCAAAGGATAGTGGATTTTGCCAAAAGGATGGAAATGGCTGTAGTGAATACATATTTTAAGAAGAGGTCGGAACATAGGGTTACATACAAGAGTGGAGGAAGATGCACACAGGTAGATTACATCCTATGCAGAAGAGTCAATCTGAAGGAGATTGAAGGATGACGTTGGAGATCAAGAAGAGGAAGAGAGTGAGGGCAGAGCCAAGAATCAAATGGTGGAAGTTGAAAAAGGAAGACTGCAAGGTTGAGTTTAGGGAGGAGGTGAGACAGGCACTGGGTGGCAGTGAAGAGTTACCAGACAGCTGGGAAACTACAGCAGATGTAGTAAGGGTGACAGCAAGAAGGGTGCTTGGCGTGACATCTGAAAAGAGGAAGGAGGAAAAGGAAACCTGGTGGTGGAATGAGAAAATACAGGAGAGTATACAGAGGAAGAGGACGGCAAAGAAGAAGTGGGATAGTCAGAGAGATGCAGAAAGTAGATAAGAGTACAAGGAGATAAGGCACAAGGTGAAGAGAGAGGTGGTGAAGGCTAAGGAAAAGGCGTATGATGAGTTGTATGAGAGGCTGGACACTAAGGAGGGCGAAAAGGACCTGTACCGATTGGCTAGACAGAGGGACCAAGCTGGGAAAGATGTGCAGAAGGATAGGGTGATAAAGGATAAAGATGGAAACGTGCTCACAAGCGAGGAGAGTGTGTTGAGCAGATGGAAAGAGTACTTTGAGAGGCTGATGAATGAAGAGAACAAGAGAGAGAAGAGGTTGGATGATGTGGAGATAGTGAATCAGGAAGTATAATGGATTAGCAAGGAGGAAGTAAGGACAGCTATAAAGAGGATGAAAAATGGAAAGGCCGTTGGTCCAGATGACATACCTATGGAAGCATGGAGGTGTTTAGGAGAGACGGCAGTGGAGTTTTTAACCAGATTGTTTAATGGAATATTGGAAAGTGACAGGATGGCTGAGGAGTGGAGAAGAAGTGTACTGGTGCCGATATTTAAGAATAAGGGGGATGTGCAGGACTGCAGTAACTACATGGGAATAAAATTGATGAGCCATAGCATGATGTTATGGGAAAGAGTAGTGGAAGCTATGTTAAGAAGTGAGGTGATGATTAGTGAGCAGCAGTATGGTTTCATGCCAAGAAAGAGCACCACAGATGCAATGTTTGCTCTGAGGATGTTGATAGAGAAGTTTAGTGAAGGCCAGAAGGAGTTGCATTGCGTCTTTGTGGACCTGGAGAAAGCATATGACAGGGTGCCTCGAGAGGAGCTGCGGTATTGTATGAGGAAGTCGGGAGTGGCAGAGAAGTATGTAAGAGTTGTACAGGATATGTATGAGGGAAGTGTGACAGTGGTGAGGTCTGCGGTAGGAGTGACGAATGCATTCAACATGGAGGTGGGATTACATCAGGGATCAGCTCTGAGCCCTTTCTTATTTGCAATGGTGATGGACAGGTTGACAGACAAGATTAGACAGGAGTCCTCGTGGACTATGATGTTTGCTGATGACATTGTGATCTGTAGCGATAGTAGGGAGCAGGCTGAGGAGACCCTGGAGAGGTGGAGATATGCTCTACAGAGGAAAGGAATGAAGGTCAGTAGGAACAAGACAGAATACATGTGTGTAAATGAGAGGGAGGTCAGTGGAATGGTGAGGATGCAGGGAGTCGAGTTGGCGAAGGTGGATGAGTTTAGAGTAACAGTATAGAGTAATGGATTGTGGAAGAGAGGTGAAAAAGAGAGTGCAGGCAGGGTGGAATGGGTGGAAAAGAGTGTCAGGAGTAATTTTTGACAGACGGGTATCAGCAAGAATGAAAGGGAAGGTCTACAGGACGGTAGTGAGACCAGCTATGTTATATGGGTTGGAGACGGTGGCACTGAGAAGAAAGCAGGAGACAGAGCTGGAGGTAGCAGAGTTAAAGATGCTAAGATTTGCACTGGGTGTGACAAGGATGGATAGGATTAGAAATGAGTACATTAGAGGGTCGGCTCAAGTTGGACGGTTGGGACACAAAGTCAGAGAGGCGAGATTCCCGGTTCCTCCCTGTGTGGATAGCGCTTTGAGTACTGAGAAAAGCGCTATATAAATGTAATGAATTATTATTATTATTATTATTGCATTGGTTTGGACATGTGCAGAGGAGAGATGCTAGGTATATTGGGAGAAGGATGCTAAGGATAGAGCTGCCAGGGAAGAAGAAAAGAGGAAGGCCAAAGCGAAGGTTTATGGATGTGGTGAGAGAGGACATGCAGGTGATGGGTGTAACAGAGCAAGATGCAGAGGACAGAAAGATATGGTAGAAGATGATCCGCTGTGGCAACTCCTAATGGGAGCAGCTGAAAGAAGAATAAGATATACGGTAGTTTCCTAATTAGAAAACAGTCCATGCTGATAATGAAACTTGGTATTGACCTATTTAGATTGTTAATGCTTGCATTCATCCAAGAACAATTTTAATTGCACTGTAGAGTTTCCTTCTGTGAGAACATTATCCATGTGTTTAGTGGACCAGAATAGATTCAAACTTAATGGTCCTTCCAATTCCCCTCTCATTAATTTCTAAACATTTTTTATCACAGATACTTCATGGTAAGCACATTAGCTGGAGTACTGCTGGTTTACTGAATATCTGCATCTCATTATTAACTAATGTCTGATTAAGAAAACAGGCAACAATTAAAACTTAAATGCAACTGATAAAATCTACAATAGGCAATTAAGTGGTAACAGGCAAGAGAAGTAAAATTAAGCCCCAAAAATGTATTGCTTTAGTAGTAAATAAGTGTTCTAATTAAGAAATTGGTTCAAGTGAAAACCTGCAGCAATAGCAGAACTCCAGGGGCCTCATGTATAAACGGTGCGTATGCACAGAAATGTTGCGTACGAACGTTTCCACGCTCAAATCGCGATGTATAAAACCTAAACTTGGTGTAAAGCCATGCACTTTTCCACGGTACCTCACGCCCTGGTGTACGCAATTTCTCCGCTCGGTTTTGCAGACTGGCGGCACCCAGCGTCAAAGCAGTGCTACTGTTCCTGTGTGATCACCCTTTCTTTCTTAGACCCACATTCCTGACGCGGCTTTATAAATACACTGAAACTAACTGCATATTGTTTATTAGTGTAATGCATCTGATTGTAATTAACCTGCAGCAATATAATGGTCCAGGGAATAGCCATAGTATTCCAAATACCATAACTGCTTTAGCGTTGTTACTCTCAATGCATCTTCTTCCTCTTTCAGCTGCTTCCGTAAAGGGTTGCCACAGCAGATCATCTTTTTCCATATTACTCTCACTGCACCACTCGGAGTATTTATATCACTGTATCTGAGTGGGGAATCACGGAAGCAGCTGATCGGAAAGAGAATTATCGGTATACAGCATGAAGCAGACGCTGCCTGAGCCTAAGACTTTCCTGTATGGACTTCGCGGTTTAGAAAAAGTTTCATCCCAAGAACTATAGTACTAGGGTGTTGTACCGTGTTAGCCATTATGAATGTAGAGAAAAGCCAAGCAAAATGACACCTTTTATTGGCTAACTAGAAAGATTACAATATGCAAGCTTTCGAGGCAACTCAGGCCCCTTCTTCAGGCAAGATGTAATCATTACATCTTGCCTGAAGAAGGGGCCTGAGTTGCCTCGAAAGCTTGCATATTGTAATCTTTCTAGTTAGCCAATAAAAGGTGTCATTTTGCTTGGCTTTTCTCTACATCCCAAGAACTATAAACGCACTCAGTCCATCAAGTGCTCCTTGTAGAACTGTTTGGACTTATAAGTACAATCACCTCACTGTAAACTTGGGATACAGTTATAATATTGCACAATCAGTGCCACTTTATAAAGCGCGTACATATGATGACGATATCATTTTTAAGATGAAATGCAGCAAAATATGTTGATTATATTATACAGATAAAACTTTAACTTCATTTAAATAATCTGTATTGTTAATAATTAAACATGTGAGGACACGGTGCTGCAGCGCTAGCTAGTTCAGGGATTGTTCCTGCATTGCGTTGTATTCTTGCTCGTGCTGACGCGACACTGGAAGGATAGACGGATAGAATAATTAAACATGTACTACGAAGATATTTCAATGTTCCTTAAAAGTTTTGAAGAATCGGCGTTCTAAGCTTACAAATGGCTTCACGTCTATTACAGAGCTGATTGTGTGGCGATTGGGTATTTGGAGAAAGAAAAGTAAGGACAGGAATTGCAGGTTGGTACATTTGAAAGAGACAGTACTTCTGTAATAAATTATTTCATCAAAGGTCGCGCATGGCGCAGCAAGCCTCTTGTGTGAGACATGAACAAGCACTGCACCACCGTGTTCCCATGTTTAATAACATGCTTTCATTCCTATCATCATGAAAAAGATATCACGTATACATCTCAGTATTTTAATTATTCAGAGAGCTGTAATATCACTAATGTAAAGGATTATGTGTCCTGTCGGAGAAAAAGAAAGCCCGTTTAAGGAGAGGTAGTGATTCACACACAGAGCACATAGAAGATCAAATACAGAACAAAGCATTTAATGTGCTACTTTAGTTACAATGGGATTTGAGAAACTAGTAAATTAAACGATTTTAAGATGACGTTTATGATGTTCTACTTTAATGGCAAAATAAACTACGTGATTAAAGTGAAAATATCGAGATTAAAGTTGACATTTCGTGCTTTTTTCCCCACTGTGTGCCTATTTTTTTTGTCTGTACCCTAATAAGCTTTCATATGACACTCAGACGGTGGGCTACGACTTGCCTTTTCACAGCGACTTTGATATGTGATTTCTTTTTTATTTCGGTCACTGTGCGACTTTGTGAACTTGAGCTTTCGAGTTTCTCTGACACTCTGTCACTTGATCAACTTCATTTTGTTGATTATACCACTGTTTAAACCAACAAATAGTACATTTTTCCTTTGCTGCCATTTGGTATTCGCTGAAATTCTTATATTTTCCCACGTGCTTTTCACATTGTCTTTTCACAGAAGGCTGACCTTAAGGGCTGTTTATATTGATTTGCATATTCAAAGAGGCATAATTCTGGGAGGAGTTGGGGCGGGACAGAAGGCGCGTGCACGTGCGTTACTTTTCACGCTGCTCGGAATTTATGTAGTGGAAGAACGTGGAAGTTTGCGTACGTACAGATTCCTGCATCTGGATTTTTCTGTGCATACGCACATTCCTGCTTTTGTGCTTATGCCATGTTATAGTGTGAGTTCTACGCATGGCGTTATGCATGAGGCCCCAGGACTGTAATTGAGGACCTCTGATCTACAAAGTAACTAAAATTTGTCTTTGATGGATAAAGGCACTAACAAGGCATAGAGTTAAACATTAACTTTCATTATCAGCAAGAACTGAGTTCTAATTAGGACACTGGGTGTAATGAAAACCTGTAGCCACTGCGGCCCTCCAGGACCGTGATTGAGGACCCCTGTTCTAAGCTCTTAAAAAATAGGAAAATTCTAATTTTACCATATATATAAGTAAACAAACTAAAAAAAATCAAAGTTGTGTGTAATTTAAACATTGTTAATGGTACTTGTGTAATTTCCATAATTTTGAAGTTTTACATTTGTTAATGTGAGATTTACTTTATATTATACAATTTATCATATTTGACTTGAAATATTACGTAAATATGTAGAAGTGCAATTGAGGCTACAAAAAAATGAAATATTTTTTATAGTTATCCCCACCTCCACCTAAATGTTAAACCCATGAACTTCCTCATATCCACTTCCTGAATAGTGACTGAGTGCAGAGGATCTTTCATGCAACATAAGTCAGTAATTAGTTCCTGATGTTAAGTTACAGACAATTCTATAACTGTAAGCAAACTATACCCCCTGAGTCCTGTACTATGCCTCATCCTACTTGTCAATACACCGCATTAGTGATGAATCATCACAGTGCTTATGAAAGTGACACTGCCTGGTGTTATCATTACTGAGGGACTTGGACAGCATACAGTCTTGGGCAGATTTGTGGCAGATGAAATTTAATGTACTGTAAGTAAATGTAAAGTATTACATGTAGGAAGTAAAAATTTGAATACACAATGGGAGGTCTGAAAATTGAAAGTACACCTTATGTGAAGGATATAGGAGTTGTAGTAGACTCAGCACTATCTCCTGTCAGATAGTGTTCAGAAGCCATTAAGATGACTAATAGAATGTTAGGTGATACAGCACAATGTGCAGAGTTCAAATTCAAGTAGGTTATAATCAATCTTTATAATGCACTAGTGAGGCCTCATCTGGAATACTACAGTATGTGCAGTTTTGGTGTACAGATTACAAAAAGGACATAGCTGCACTAAGAAAATTCCGGAGAATAATGACTAGGCTGATTCCAGTGCTACAGAGGATAGATTATGAGGACAGATTAAAAAAGATGAGCCTATTCAGTTTAAGCAAAAGAAGATTAAGAGGAGACCTGATTGAGGTGTTTAAAATTCTGAAAGAAATAATACAGTGAATCAAGACTGTTATTTTAAAATGAGTTTATCAAGAACACAAGGACACAGTTGGAAACTTGTTACGGGTCAATTTCGCACAAACAGGAATTTGTTCTTTACGCAGAGAAATATAGACACATGGAATAAGCTACCAAGCAGTGTGGTAGACAGTAGGACTTTACAGACTTTCAAAATTAGACCTGATTTTATTTTAGAAGAATTAAATGGATAGTAACAGTGAGCTTTGTTAGGCTGAATGGCCTGTTCTCGCCTAGATTATTATAATATTCTAATGTTATATTTATAGTCTGAAGTGTATGGGGTGAACAGAAAAGATGTTATTGTTCCTTGTGGTGCTCCAGTGTTACCCAAACAGCGACACAGCCCGCCCACACACACACACACACACACACACACACACACACACATGCAGTGTCAGTTGCATTGTACCTGATTATAGTATCAGCATAGCTCTATATCAATACCAGATGACATAGTGTGATACTAGCAGGAAAATGATTCTGTAAAGGTGAACAATGGAAGGAGATCAAGGTTTTTTTCCCAGAAAAGACCAAAACGATATCTGGCTACGTTGATTCAGATTTCTGCACATTCATGCAAAATTTACAAGCCATTATGAGTCTGAAACAGCCAAACAACCACGGCCTACAAATTTGAGAAACAGAAGGCAAAAATCTTCCTTCAAGCCTGCGGAGCAAGAGGTGCTTGTGGTAGTGCATGAAGATTATCAACATATCCTCTAAAAGAGGTGCAATACAGCAGCAGCAGCTTCCCAAGGAAAGGGAGATGATGTTCAGGAATATGACTGATAGAAAGAATGCATGAAAAAGTTAATCAGTGAAAACTGTGTCAACTGTAACCATTGTATTCTGTTTTTGCAATATTAGCAATATCAAAAAAATGTAAGACCCATGGAGTTAAGTGTTCAGTATACTGTATATAGAGTTGCTCTAGTTGTTAATGTGGTACTATGGGAGATGCAGAACTTTATCCTGACTGCACTGAAATGCTGAACACATACCTAAAGCAGAACCTTTTTCCATGTTCTAATAATAATGACGTGAAATGTGAAGACTTTAGTACAAATATCAAATAAACACATGTGCTTTTATTTAAGAATATAACCAAATAAAAAAAAAGCATTTGACTTACATATTGCTGTCAATGAGGTAAAACCCAAGCTCAAATGTCAATCAACAGAGAGTTTATATGTGTTTTTGAATGGTGCAGAGACAAGAACTGCTACCTTAAAACCTAAAGGTCCCGGGTTCAAGACTGGGAGCTCCGCGTTTTGAGTAGTGAGCTTATTATTATAACTAGGAGGCTTTGCTCCCTGCTCACTTTGCTCGCCAACACCAAAGCCTGCGCTGCGTGCCAGACACTTGGCGTCTCTGCCGCTCACATATGTGGATTTCACGTTCACCAAACAACAAATCTTAATTCTCGCGGATATGCCTCTTCATTGGGAAGAAACAGTACTTTTCCCTGATGGCAACACGAATTAGATGATCTACAAGTCTCCGACTTAAACTTTAAATCCGAACAATATACTCAATCTCTTTTTGCTGTTCCGTTATATCACCGAGTAACAATTTCCATTTGTTTGCGCTAATGCGATCTTTACTATCATTGTTTTGAGACTTTCTAATTTTAGTACTTTCATTATCTCTAACCTGCTCTGCATGTGTATGTAGAGAGTTATAATAAAAACATACATTTGATTTGAGCCTGTAACACCCGGTGTAAATTTTGGCTACTTGTAAAAGTTAGCGTTAGGGCTGGGTGGTATGACCAAAATTCTATATCACGGTATTTTTCAAAATTATACCACTTTCACGGTATTCAACGGTATTTTTTCCCCATGCATGAGTGGATGTTAACCACGTTTTCCATTGCAATTACTGCAGCAGACTAGCTACAGTGGTGTGAAAAACTATTTGCCCCCTTCCTGATTTCTTATTCTTTTGCATGTTTGTCACACAAAATGTTTCTGATCATCAAACACATTTAACCATTAGTCAAATATAACACAAGTAAACACAAAATGCAGTTTGTAAATGGTGGTTTTTATTATTTAGGGAGAAAAAAAAATCCAAACCTACATGGCCCTGTGTGAAAAAGTAATTGCCCCCTGAACCGAATAACTGGTTGGGCCACCCTTAGCAGCAATAACTGCAATCAAGCGTTTGCAATAACTTGCAATGAGTCTTTTACAGTGCTCTGGAGGAATTTTGGCCCACTCATCTTTGCAAAATTGTTGTAATTCAGCTTTATTTGAGGGTTTTCTAGCATGAACCGCCTTTTTAAGGTCATGCCATAGTATCTCAATTGGATTCAGGTCAGGACTTTGACTAGGCCACTCCAAAGTCTTCATTTTGTTTTTCTTCAGCCATTCAGAGGTGGATTTGCTGGTGTGTTTTGGGTCATTGTCCTGTTGCAGCACCCAAGATCGCTTCAGCTTGAGTTGACGAACAGATGGCCGGACATTCTCCTTCAGGATTTTTTGGTAGACAGTAGAATTCATGGTTCCATCTATCACAGCAAGCCTTCCAGGTCCTGAAGCAGCAAAACAACCCCAGACCATCACACTACCACCACCATATTTTACTGTTGGTATGATGTTCTTTTTCTGAAATGCTGTGTTCCTTTTACGCCAGATGTAACGGGACATTTGCCTTCCAAAAAGTTAAACTTTTGTCTCATCAGTCCACAAGGTATTTTCCCAAAAGTCTTGGCAATCATTGAGATGTTTCTTAGCAAAATTGAGACGAGCCCTAATGTTCTTTTTGCTTAACAGTGGTTTGCGTCTTGGAAATCTGCCATGCAGGCCGTTTTTGCCCAGTCTCTTTCTTATGGTGGAGTCGTGAACACTGACCTTAATTGAGGCAAGTGAGGCCTGCAGTTCTTTAGACGTTGTCCTGGGGTCTTTTGTGACCTCTTGAATGAGTCGTCTCTGCGCTCTTGGGGTAATTTTGGTCGGCCGGCCACTCCTGGGAAGGTTCACCACTGTTTCATGTTTTTGCCATTTGTGGATAATAGCTCTCACTGTGGTTCGCTGGAGTCCCAAAGCTTTAGAAATGGCTTTATACCCTTTAGCAGACTGATAGATCTCAATTACTGCTGTTCTCATTTGTTCCTGAATTTCTTTGGATTTTGGCATGATGTCTAGCTTTTGAGGTGCTTTTGGTCTACTTCTATGTGTCAGGCAGCTCCTATTTAAGTGATTTCTTGATTGAAACAGGTGTGGCAGTAATCAGGCCTGGGGGTGGCTACGGAAATTGAACTCAGGTGTGATACACCACAGTTAGGTTATTTTTTAACAAGGGGGCAATTACTTTTTCACACAGGGCCATGTAGGTTTGGATTTTTTTTCTCCCTAAATAATAAAAACCATCATTTAAAAACTGCATTTTGTGTTTACTTGTGTTATATTTGACTAATGGTTAAATGTGTTTGATGATCAGAAACATTTTGTGTGACAAACATGCAAAAGAATAAGAAATCAGGAAGGGGGCAAATAGTTTTTCACACCACTGTAAGAATAACCTATTCCCCTGTCATAAAAATTTTTTAATGTGCACACAAGTTTTAATACAGGTTTGCATGGCTCCATAAAGTGATAGCTTTCAAGGCGGTGGCACTAATGAACAGATGGAATCACATTGCATGACAGTTGCAGTCAAAATATAGAACCTTTTTATTGAACACATTTTGCAAACAACTTAAACTATAATTTTGACAACATATTTTTAACCATCCAAAGAGGCATTTAGACTTAGTAAAATATTCAGAGGTGCTTGTCAAAAGTTTTATTGCACTGAACATGTCTTAGAAAAGGAATAAAGAGTAAATATTTTTTGTAAACCAACTACACTTTCTGCTAATGTTATCAATCTCTGTCCACTGACACATTAGCTATATGGATTGTAATGGCGTTGGTTATCTCGATCCACCACTTGGTTTTTTTGTCGTTGGCAGTACCTCTAGCAAATGCGTCTACAAGTAACGTCTGACTCAACTGTCCTCTAGATTTTTCAGTTTTACCTGAGGACGTGGAGGGTGCCAATCTTAGTTCCATACATTCATGGTACTCGAAAGCATGTTTGCGGCTAAGGCGGTGCAGCAAATTGCTTGTGTTGCCGCCTCCGGCGACAACTTTAGCTCCACAGCATTTGCAGTAAATACTTGTTTGGTCCACATCCGACCTTTTAAAACCAAAATCTCCAGACAACAGACACGGCTCCTTTTTTTTGGCAAAAGTCCTTCTGTGTCATCATGTTCAACTTTAACGTCTGCTACAGCTTCAGTTTTGGAATGTTCTCTGTTCATTTTCACCGCTCAATACCTCCACTAACATGTGTTTAGCGGTGTAGCAGTGAAAAAGGTCCTGCCTTAAACACTTTCCCACTGCGCCATGTTCCAAACGTTGTTTAGGCTATTTAAACTGGTATTGCGGTATAAGAAAAATCCATATCATAACAAAAATAAAAAACGTTTTTCGGTTTGAACCGGTATACCTCCCAGCACTAGGTAGCGTTTGTTTTTTTATTGTTCAGTTTTATTCTCTCAGTGACGTTCACGTGGTACAACGAACTTGCCTCTCCCTCTCTGAGTTGATGGCATTTATCTCCATTCAGTGATGACCACAGTGGGTGCTGTGTTTGATACCTGCTCAGAACTATTTGTTGTACCGGCAATCAAAGATACAATGTTCTGTGACCTCTATCAGACTGGACAATGTTAACATTATACAAAGTTACTGTCTGTTATACCTGCATTTTTATCACTCTTTAATTTTATATTGTTTTTATCAGTATGCTGCTGCTGGAGTATATTAATCCCAAGGGGAAATTCATAAAGTATCTATCTATCTATCTATCTATCTATCTATCTATCTATCTATCTATCTATCTATCTATCTATCTATCTATCTATCTATCTATCTATCTATCTATCTATCTATCTATCTATCTATCTATCTATCTATCTATCTATCTATCTATCTATCTATCTATCTATCTATCTAATAGACTGCTACACCGCAACACAACTCTGATTGACACCATAAAGTAAAATGGGGCTTCCACCTGCAGCTATAGTCAGTTTAGTACATGAGCAATTCACCACGCTACTGTTTAGTCCTGGCAGTGTCATGGTGATGGTGTATGCGCCCAAAAAGAAGAAGGCTTTGATTTCAGTCTATAACAGCTGGTGTAAAGTTTTGCCTACTGTAAAAGACATCATTGAAGGAATATAAGCAGACACACAAACACTTGTGAATCATGTCTTCTGGGTATCTTGTTGTCACTTGAATTTTTTGTTATTCAGTTTTATCCTTGAATAAAAGCACTTGTTTCATTATACCTTTGTGAAAGTGTTTATTTTATATTCCAGTAACCACTTGAATGAGATCAAATCTGTCTCTGCCTCTCACTTTGGTTTTATTCTTGAATAAAAGTGCATGTGTTTATTTGATATTTGGACTAGTCTTCACACATTATACACTTCACGTCATTATTAGTGTAACATGGAAAAAGTTTCTGGTTTAGGTATGTGTTCAGCATTTCTTGCATTTCCTGTCATCCTATATTTACACAGATCATTGTAGACACGGAACACACATGAAATATATGTATTCCAAATAACAATATATTATTTACCCTATACAACTCAAGGCACCTCACATCTGGATAAACACACTTGAGCTCTGAGAATTTTGCGACGGACTCAGTTCGGTTGGTGTTGGGATAGCAGGCTGCTTGCGTTGATTGACACATTTGCAAAACAAAGACACTGATGAGCAGAGATGTGAAGTAATTTAAGATGGCCCAGGATTATGAGATTTTTTTGTAGGGTTCAGGAATTCTAGTGTTAAAGAGCGCTTACACAAAGCTGAAATCAGATACAGGCTCTTGTTTACTGATAAACTGAAAGAGATTGTTAATAGCCAATTTTTCATCCTTAGTTCTTCTTTAAGAATCAGAAAAAGGGATAAAAAGACTGATCCTTGGATTGGATAAACCACTGATTCTCTCAGAATTTCCAGATGCTATAAACTCGCTTCCGATTGGGAAAGCAGCAGGCCCTGATGGCTACACTGACAGATTTTATAAAAAAATTTCAATTAAGTTAGCTCTCCTTTTATTAGCAACATTTACAGAAGCCAGAGACAATAAAATTCTCTCTCAAATTTTTCACCAAGCATTAATTACCGTCTTTCCTAAGAAAAATATCTATGCACCTAATGTGGATGATAGATTTCATCCAAATGTATTTGCATATATTCCCAATATAAACACTCATAAAATTATAATGGCTGGAGGTTTAATTGTGTTTTAAATTAAGACCTGGATAGGTCTTCAATTACAGTGGTGATAACATCTAATATCGCAAAAACAACCACACAGTTTGTAATGGATCATCACGTATAAGATCCCTGGAGATTATTAAACCCAAGCTCAACAGCATATTTCCTCTTCTCAGCAGTACTTCATAGTTACTATAGAAATGATTATTTCTTTATTGATAAAAATTTAATGCCTACTATCAGATCTTGCAAGTACAATGTTATTGTTATCTCTGATCATGCCCCTTTGATCTTGGAGCCTGCATCACTATTCCCTACAAACTTATTTCGTAGCTGACATCTTAAACCCCTGTCATTAGTGAATGAGAACTTTACAGAATTCACCTCTGAACAAATTGATTAATTTTTAGAGACAAATGTATTCTCAGAGGTCTCTGCAGGAATATTCTGAGAAATTCTGAAGGTTCTTTTAAGAGGGCAGATTATTTCATATCTTTCCCATAAAAATAAATTGGAGTCCAAGGAAGCATTAGAGTTAATCTGCGAAATTACCAGAATAGATCAAGAATACATCAGGTCTACAAATTTGGAACAATACAGGCAGGTTCTGTAATAAGACCTTAAACTCTTGATAAAAAAAGAAAAGGAACAGCTCATCTTCAAATTGTAACATCTTTACTATGAATATGGAGAGAAGGCTAATAACATCTTAGCTAAACATACCTACAAGCAGAAGTTCACAATGCAATTACAGAAATTACCAATACAGATGGAGATAAAATCATTGACCATAAAAATAAACCCCACAAACTTAGAGAGTACCATCAGTACTTATAGTCTATTCATTTTAAAAAAGATAAGACACAATCTAATGAATTTTATGATGCATTGAAAATACCAGAGCTAGATACTCTTGGTGCAGAGGAACTGGGGAAACCTCTGACACTCTCAGAATTTCAGGATACTATAAATTCACTTCAAAGTGGAAAAGCAGCAGGCCCTGATGATTACCCAGTGGGATTTTATACAAAATGTTCAAGTAAGTTAGCTCCACTATTATTAGCCAAGTTTATAGAAGCTAGAGACAACAATATTCTACCTCAAACGTTTTGGTAAGCATCAATTGCCATCTTTCCAAAGAAAAAAGGTCTTATTACAATGTGCATCATACCGACAAATCTCACTTCTGAATAATGATTTTAAGATGCTCTCCAAATTTCTAGATAGAAGGATTGAGAAACTGCTTCCTTCTGTAATATCACAAGACTAAACCGGATTTGTTAAAGGCAGACATTTAGCTTCTTAATCTTCAGTATTTGTTTAATATAATATACTCACCCATAAAATCTAACATACTAGAGATCTTATTATCTTTAGATGCAGAAAAAGGATTTGACATGGTTGATTGGGACTACCTATTCACCACATTGCACACGTTTTTGGTTTGGCTCAAACATATGTGCATGGATAAAACTACTTTATACCAGTCCAGAATCCTCTGTACATATTATCAGCATTACCTCAAGCTACTTCTAACTAGAACATGGTATGCAATAAGGATGCCCCCTATAACCATTGCTTTTAGCAATTACCATGAAGCCATTGACTATTCACTTTAGAAATGCATCAGACATAAAGGAGATTAACAGAAAAGAACTCAAACAGAAAATATCGCTATATGCATATGATATGGTACTGTATATATAAGACTCACAAACGTCCTTACCAGTAGTCCTTAAGGCACTAGTAGAATTTTAAAACATATCTGGAATCAAAATTACTTTGAATAAAAGTGTGCTTTTTCCAGTAAATTCTGTAGCACACAATACTACTTATTTTATCAGATCGGTTTAAGTACATAGGGGTAAATATTACAAGCAAATATAAAGATTTTCTTCAACAAAATTTTGCTACCAGAATGGAAGAAATTAAATAAGATGTGAAAGGTCTACCCTCCATCTCACATTAGAACGGACTGTCAAGATGAATATTTTTCCCAAGCTTCTTTTTCTATTTCAGAGCATTCCCATATACACTAACAAATCATTCTTTAAGAAATTAAACTCAATTACTTGGAATTCATTTATCTGGAATTCAAAACATCCCACATTCAAAGGGTGACTCTACAATAACCTAAAGCAGAAGGTGGCATGGCACTATCTAACATTCAATTTTTTCACTGGGTGGCAAATATACAAGCTATAAAGAACTGGACATTAGCGCATATTGGTGAATACACAGAATCCTGGGGCCTCATGTATAAACAGAGAGTACGCCCGTTTCCATGCTCACATCGCAATGTATAAAAACTAAACTTGACGTAAAGCCACACATATTTTCATATCAGCTTAATCCCTGCCGTACACAAGTTCTACACTTGGTTTTGCAAACTGGCAGCACCCAGCGTCAAAGCAGTGCTTTTGTTCTAGTGTGCTTTCCCTTTCTTTTTTAGATGCACATCCCTGACGTGGCTTTATCAAATACACTGAAATTAACTGTATATTGTTTATTAGTTTAAGCATCTGATTATAATTAACCTGTAATAATATAATGGTCCAAGGAATGACCAAACTATTCCAAATATTATAGCTGCTTTAGCGTTGTTACTCTCAAGTATTTATCCCACCGTATCTGAGTGTGAAATCACAGCTCTACTGCAGCTGATCGGAAAGAGAATTATCGGTATACAGCATCAAGCACATGCTGCCTCAGCCATGCGCAGGCTATTGAATTGCTCTCATATGACAAATGCTTCAGAGCCTTTCCTGTAGGGACATCGCGGTTCAAAAACAGTTTTGTCCCAAGAACTATAAACGCACTCAATCAGTCCATCAAGTGCTCCTTGTAGAACTGTTTGTACTTAAAAGTACAATTACCTCACTGTAAGCTTGCGATACAGTTATAATATTGCACAACCTGAACCACTTTATAAATCGGTATTTACATATGATGACGATATCATTTTTAAGATGAAATGTAGCAAACTATGTTTATTACATTATACAGATAAAATTTTAACATCATTTAAATAATCTATATTGTTGATAATTAAACATGTGAGGACACAGTGTTGCAGTGCTAGTGATGAGCTGGCGCCCCGCGCTGTAATCGTCCTAGGACTGGCGTGACACTGGATGGATAGAATAATTAAACATGTACTACGAAGACATTTCAATGTTCCTTAAAAGTTTTGAAGAATCTGCGTTCTAAGCTTACAGATAGCTTGACATCTATTACAAAGCTGATTGTGTGGTGACTGGGTAGTTGGAGAAAGAAAAGGAAGGACAGGAACTGTTTGAAAGAGACAGTAGTGCTGCAATAAATTATTTCATCGAAGGTCACGCATGGCGCAGCAAGCATCTTGCAGGAGGCAGGAACAATCTTTGAATGGGGCGCCAGCTTGTCATTATCACGGCGCCACCATGTTCCCATATTTAATAACATGCTTTAATTCCTATCATCATGAAAATTATATCAAGTATTCATCTCCGTATTTAAATTATTCAGAGAGCTGTAATATCACGAATGTAATGGATTCTGTGTCCTGTATGAGGAAGAGAAAGCGTGTTTAAGAATCATGTGGTGATTCACACACATAGAGCACATAGAAGAACACATACAATACAAAGCATTTAACATGCTACTTTAGTTACGATGGTATTTGAGAAAGTAGTAAATTAAAGATTTTAAAATGAAGTTTATGATGTTCTACTTTAATGACAAAATAAACTATGTGATTAAAGTGGAAATTTCAAGATTAAAGTTCTGTGCTTTTTTCCCCACTGTGTGCCTATTTTTTTTTCTTTTCTCTGTACCCTAATAAGCTTCCATATGACTCTCAGACAGTGAGCTACGACTCGCCTTTTCACTGTGACTTTGATATCTGACAACTTCTTTTTTATTTCGGGCACTTTGCGACATTGTGAACTTGAACTTTCGAGTTTCTCTGACACTCTATGTCACTTGATCAACTGTTGTTTATACCACTGTTTAAACCAAGAAATAGTACGTTTTTCCTTGCCTCCACTTGGTATTCGCTGAAATTCTTCTATTTTCCCCCGTGCTTTTGCCATTGTCTTTTCACAGAATGCTGAGCTTAAGGGTTATTTATATTGATTTGCATATTCAAAGAGGCGTAATTCTGGGAGGAGTTGGGGAGTGGCGGCATGCACATGCGTTACTTTTCACGCTGACCGGGATTTATGTAGTGGAAGAACATGGAAGTTGGCGTATGCACAGATTAATACATCTGGATTTTATTGTGCGTATGTACATTTCCGCTTTTGTCCATACGCCGTGTTTTTGTGTGAATTCTATGCACATCATTATGCATGAGGCCCCTGGTCTGCAATAGAAATAAAATCCTGCTGTACCTCTTTACATGCCCAAGTAAACACAAATTATTGTCAATATACCAATAATTCAATTTTCCACCATTCATTCAGAATACGGAACCAATGCAGGAAGCACTTCAAGGCAAACAAGCTTTTATCTGTTGCACTTCTACATGGCAATCACCTTTTTCTACCATCTCAAACATATGTAGTATTTAGTGCTTTGAAAACATCCAGGATGTAAACACTTAGAGAAATGTATATAGATAATGTCTTTGAATCGTATAAACAATTACGCTTTAAATTTAACTCCCCTTCCACTACTTTCAAATCAGAAACTTTACTAAAATAAACCTACCCAATTTTCCACACCTCCCGCCCATTTCTATTCAAAAAGAAATAGTTATCAGTCCTGAAGACTCAGATAGCAACTCAGTAATATTTTAAAATACATTAAAGTCTCTTCCTTTCAAAGAATTATTCAAAATGTGTCCAGGGCAAAATTCAACCTGTGAACTTTGCAATCTAGCTGCAGCCTCACTAGGTCACATGTTTTTGGAGTACACTAAATTAACAAAATTTTGGACTAAAAATCTTCAAATGCCCATCAGACACCCTTGGTGTCACAATCGCTCCTAACCCTTTAACAACTGTATTTGATGCACTCCCAGATGGGCCTAAAGTGAAGGACAAATTGATTGTAATTGCCTATAACACATTACTAGCATGCAGACTTATCTTGCTTTTTGGAAGAATCCTAGCCCACCTGTTATAAGTCAGTGGGTAAGTGATGTCCTATACTATTTGAAACTGGAAAAAATAAAATTCTCGCTTAGAGGATTGTTGTGGGCTACAAAATCCGTAAATTTTGGACTATATTTTCATTATATTTTGTTCAAGACAAAAGAACAGATGAACTTAATACAGGACACATCAAAGCATATCCTCACTTTTAAAGCAGCTGTTCCAACAAAGAAAGGAAGACATGCTGGTGCCTAAGGCTATTGATTAGCTTATAACTTGGGCATCTGGGACAACAAGTTGCTAAATTGATTTACAGCCTGGGAAAGAAAGACATGCCAGTAGTACTAAGCCACATCTAAAGATAAACAGTTTTATTGTTTGGGGAAAATGGAAGTACTCAAGTTTAAAGAATCTGAGTGAATTAATTCTTCATATTGACAGCCAGCCAATCAGAATATCTAACAATCACATCTTTAAAACAAATTGTTTATCTGAACAACTACGAGTGCTAGATCACAAGCTGCCGGCGACATTCATCCTTGTCATCTTTTAACGTTTCATAAGCTCTTTCTAAAGACTATATATATCCAGACTGTGCTGTCCACATTTTCTTTTATGCTTTTCTCTACTGGTATTATTATTCATGTAATAAATACCACACTTTTAACTTTCTATGCTTTGTTTTAATGTCTAGAGTGATTGAAGTAATAAGGTAGATTTCTTTGAGCACCTGGTGCAGCCGTAGGTTTGCCATTACATCTGTGCTGCGATTTTTATTAAGGCTGCAGGTGAAAGCTCCACCCCATAGTAGGGAAAAGTACTTAAAGAAAGGCATTCTTGGCTGATAAATGGCATATAGTCAAGGATGATGAACCTTTGTATGTCTGAATATTTTATAGGAGACCAAAACTAATATTTAGGTCTGAGATATATTTAAAACATCGTATGTTGTCTGTGCCGATAATAAGCAAGTCTCTTGAAGTGCTAAGAGAGTGACAGACTGTGTTATTCCTAAGGCACTTGTGTGGTTTAAAGTGCTTGAGATTGACCAGCTGTGTGTGTGTCACTCATAGGGCACTGTTGAGTTTCTGTGTGTATGCGTATATCTATGTATGCGTGTGTTAATCTTAAGGTGCAACAGTAGACCAACCTGGTAAGTACCTGATGAGTACACTTACCACTAGGTAAATAGTAAGTAGAGGGAAATATCACGATAATACAAGGATGTATTCAAAACATCCATGGCAAGATCTAATTAAAAACATTTTAGAATAAGCATTTTTACTGGGAAAAAGGACATTCTCCCTTCTTTGTTATTTTTATAAATTTTCTCTTCCTGTTGGCTCTCCTCCCTTTCTCCCGGGTGGGGGTTGAATTCTTTTTTGTTAAGTTTGACTTGATTGTATGTAATGTTATCTTCTTTGTTGTATAAGTTACACTCGATTATATGGAATGTTAATTTTTTCGAATTATTAAAAAAAAAAAATTTCAGTTAACCAATCCTATTCACTTTGATTCTCCAAAATAATATCGTCACAAAGCAAAGGTTCCTAAAGTCTTGTTGGCTACCACAATACTGTAACCAGAATTGAAAAATAGTTATTTAATAGTTTTATTTATGAGCATAATTATATTTAGCATACATGCATTCAGCTGAATCAAGGTAAGTTCTTTCAGGCAGGCATTTTAAGTGATTGGAACAGATGCACTATTGACAGATAGTTGGGGTCTTGTATGAGCCCCGTTGATATACAGCATATTCAAATGAATCACTAAATATGCTAAAAGTGTGGGAGTTTCAGGACATATCTAGTACTGGTCACAAATAGCACACTGAATATGCTAAACATGTAGGTATTTAAGGTCTGTCTCAGAGCCTCTCCCCAACAGCCTGTCTGCAAGAATACCTCTTGTGATCTACCAAAATGGAACTGCAGTCGTCAGTGATCCCCACTGATGAGCTGAATGATGATTGCACTGTTTAAATGGCTCCTCTTTGGCTGTATTTCAATGTATAACTGATTATACTACAATGTATATTGGGAGTTAAAGCTGCATTTTAAAGCATATATATCCTTTATTTTGTACATATTTTTCATCTAAATATTTCCGCCATGGTTACTGAAGTCGTGTATATATATATATATATATATATATATATATATATATATATATATATGGGTACAAACTATGACTTGCATTTCTGAAAATAACACATTTCCAGGGAGCATGCATCCCCAGCTGGACACAAATTTATTCCATATGTCTATGGTTCTTTGTGTGATAAAAAATATTTGTGCAAAATTTACCCTTAATAATTTTTCAACTGTGTCCCCAAATTCTTGTTAAATGTTTTTAAAGTAACAGCAGGGATGCACTGTACTAATTATATTTGTAAATTTTAAACAATACTATCATGTCACCTTTAAATCTCCATTGCCTTAAATTGAAAAGGTCCAACTTCTTCAACATTTCTCTTCAGCTTATACCTTGCAGTCCTGGAGACAGAATAGTTGCTCTCCTCTCATAGTGTTGCTATGTCATTTTTGTAATATTAAGACTCAAACTGAACACAGTACTCCAGATGAGGCCTCAATAGTGATTTACATAAATTAACAACAAACAAAGCATATTGTGCCGGTTTTAGCTTACCAGCGATGGTCCTTGAAGGAAATATGAATATGTTTATGCTCTCAACAGCATCCCATTTCAAATGCAGATGGGACTGTAGTATGTTGTTGGCTTCTTAAGGTGCTATTAATGAGGTATTTGGTGTTGCTAATATCAAGAATGAGACTGCTGTCATAGCATCAGGTTGTCAGCAGGTAAATTTCTTTTCTTTCAGTTGTCTTGTCATCATTGGTAATCATTTACATGAAAGTGGTGCTGTCAGCAAATTTTATGATGTAGTTAGAGCTTTCTCTGGCAACAAAGTCATAGGTGAACAAGGAGTATTGAAAGGTACTTAGCACATCACCCTTTGGCATGGCTGTGTTGAGCACCATTGTGAACCAGTCCATACATGATGAATTCTGTTGGTTTAGGAACTCCAAAATCCAATTGTAGAGAGTGGCAGTAATGTGCTAAATTGAGGAGTCTGTCTGGTAGAACAATAGCTACTGAGGCGAGTTGCTTCAAAGTAAATGTTATTTTAATTTTCAGTCTTGTTTCAGTTCTTTTGTGTAGTAAAACTTGAGCAAATGTTTTGCAGGAATCCATCAGAAGTTATGTTTTATGTGAATTGGGATAATTGGGTCATGCAAGTGCATGCTTTCCAGGTTGGTTCCACAGAAGAAGAGTGATTAGTTTAAGAGGTTGTTTAGAAGAGTTAGATTTGAAAAAATCTCCATAAATTCACCACTCCTTAACTAGAGTGTTTTTGCCGATGTCCAGGGCTTGAGATTTGGTGCAGAACTGCAGATATTACACCGAAATGTAGTAATTCCTGCAAATACTAATTTTATATGTGCAAATCTCCTGCACATTTTTGATGAACAAGTTCTCTTGCAAGAATATTCTGTCTTTTTAAATTACAATTTTTAAACTGTGCCTATTTTGTTACTTAGGAATTCATTTATTCATTTCAATGTTTATGCTTTTTAAGTTTGCATGCATAGGATGTTACCTTTCTGTGGCAGTTTCTCTTGACTGTAACTTGCACCTGCAGAGTTTGGCATCTGCTGTTCAGTGGGTCAAAGACCTGGTTGTGCACAATGCCCCAAATTTAAACTGCACTTTAGAAGAAACCTGATTAAACATTGATAAACTGAACACTAAAAATAGCTAAAGTATATTCTTGCAGTCAAATAATACAAAATTTAGGAAACTGATTTTAATTTTTGAATGGATTCATACTACGTTTTGCTCCTTTTTATACTGAATGATGAATTGACCTCTACCAATTTATGGCTGCATTTTGACATTTATTTCTCTAATATGTGTATGGTGGACTGACTGTCTTCAAAACCGAGCTTGAAGAGTTAAATCAGTGACACACACAAACAAATAAACAATGCTGAAGAATAATTAAAAAAAATGGATGTAGATATGCTAAGGCTGCCATCTGTCAAACTCTAACAAGAAAGAGATTTCAGCAGAAAAATTAGGACTTTGAAGGATGCCTTTCCTAATGATACCACAATTCTGTTTTACATATTTTATGATCTTTAAGAAATGTCCTTTGATTATGTAACAGTTTATGACAATCTTAAAGAAAAAACACTTTATTCACTAAAAAACTAAAAATAGTCACAACCATTCTCAAAACCACTTAATCCAGTTCAGAGGATCAGAAAGCAAACCTGTATCCTGCTAGGACTGGGCATAATTTGGGAAAAGAGCATGGACAGGGCACCAGTCCACTGCAGGGTCCACTTACACACCTACCCACACTCACACTGGGATCTTTTAATCAAACCTACAAGTATTTGACAATGTGGGAGGAAACCTGAAGAAATCCAAGGAGAAAGCATGCAATTTCCACTTAGACAATTAGGTGTTGGACTTGAACTTAGTAAACTGGATTTGTAAAGTGGCAGGGCTAATCAATTCGTGCTACTGTGCCACTTAAGCTAATAAGATGGTAACTTTTTTTAAATAAATATCTCAGATATCTTAAATTAACTGCACTCACACATACAGGCTTATGTTGACCGCTCACCTGTTTTAAAGCTTCAGATAAATACACTCTAATAGTACACCATGTGTAAAATAATAAAATTTTTCTCCGCATTATTTTATTTTACATTTTATAGATATTTGGTATTGTTCTACTAATGCAAGTTTTCCTCAGTAAGATTGGCTTTTGGCTAAACATAGTTGGGAAGCTCTACATGCAAAATTAAAGAATTATTTATTTACAGATTAAAAAGAAGAAAATTTATATGAATGACTAGCTAATAACTATCTAATGAAAAATATATAAACTACTGTAAATCTAAGAAAAAAGAAATAACATTAAAAATGCAAATAATAATGCTGAAGTACTTTTTAAGCTATGGGTTTTTGACAGACAAACATAACACACTTCCCCAGAGTCCGAAACCCACCTTGTGTTATATTTAAGAGGGTTCCTCTATTTCAAAAACTTAATTTCAAGCCCTGACGTCAAAGATATTGACCTTCATTACCAGGAATCAACCGAATCTTTTGTGTTACATAAAAGAAGGCAGCATGTCATAATCAGCATGTTGGCTGGTGAAATTTGGTTTCCCTAATGATTTAATGATGACTTTAATACACTGAAAAAGAACAGTCTACATCTAAACTATGAAATCTTGCAGACAGAAAAAACACAATAAAGGTATTCTGCATGCTCTGCTCTTTCATTTTAAATTGTGTAATTAAGTTCAGAACAATTAAAAATGCACAAAATGAAAAACAAACAAATGAACAAATACAGAACTGTGCAACAGAACTGATGCTTTGTATTTATCATTATTTCTTTTACTCTTCTATCCCAAACCTGTAAAAAACATAATACATCAAAGCTGTGAATACTAACTAAATGTTCATGAAGAAAATTTTAATTTGCTGTGCAATGGTTTGTCCCACAATCGCCTCCAGTTCTTCAGTTCTAGCATTACTCAGTTGCTGTATACTTGGAAACTGTTGCAGCAATGCCAGAGCTTTTACTTTGCCAACTCCTGGAATTTTCTGGATTAAGCCAAGGATATCAGGTTCAAGAACACTGCGACAGCACTTGCTGAGAAAAGAATTGTGATAATGTTCCTTGCTTTCTTCAAGAGCCTTCAAAAATATAAAAAAAAATTACTACTTTACGGTATTTGCAAGCTTTCAACATATTTTATCTTGTTGGTCTTTATATTGCCAAACCGAAAGACATGTAGATTAAGCTGAATGGCAGCTCAAATAGAAGAGTACAGTGGAACCTCAGTTCACGACCATAATTCATTTCAAAACTCTGGTCGTAAACCGATTTGGTCATGAACCGAAGCAATTTCCCCCATAGGATTGTATGTAAATACAATTAAGCCGTTCCAGACCATACGAATTGTATGTAAATATATATTTTTTTAAAGTTTTTAAGCACAAATATAGTTAATTAAACCATAGAATGCACAGCGTAATAGTAAACTAAATGTAAAAACATTGAATAACACTGAGAAAACCTTGAACAACAGAGAAAACTAACACTACAATAGCTCACGCTATAGCGCTACCAACTGCTGGCTAAAAACACTTTTTTTAATGAGTTTTAAGCACAGGGAAAAAAATTAACATGTGAAAAAAATCCATAATTTAATAAACCACCAAGAAAAGTAACATTGGAACAATGCACGCTACGAACCGATCGCTGTAAACAGAAGTGAAAACAAAATCAAGCCCAATGCATTCTTTAACTGCCTTCCTACCTTATGCATCCAGCTCTCTCTCTCGCGCTGCCTGTGTGTATGCGTCTGTCTCTCTCTCGCGCTGCCTGTGTGTGTGCGTCTGTCTCTTTCTCATGCTGCCTGTGTGTGTGCACGTCTCTCTCTCTCGTGCTGCCTGTGTGTGTGCGTGTCTCTCTCTTGCGCTGCCTGTCTGTGTGCGTCTGTCTGTCTCTCGCGCTGCCTGTGTGTGTGTGTCGCGCTCTCTCTCTCTTGCTCGCTGCACAAGAAATGCACAGGGAGAGACTGAAAATGTACAAACCGAAAGGGAAACTGGCTTGTTCATATACCGAGTGTGTGGTCGTGAACCGAGGCAAAAGTTTGGCAAAGTTTTTGGTCGTAAACCAATTTGTACGTGTACTGAGACGTTCGTGAACCGAGGTTCCACTGTATATGCCCTTTGAAGCAAATTTGAAGCAAACCATTTCCACAGTGGTTAGGTACAGGTGCTGGTCATAAAATTAGAATATCATGACAAAGTTGATTTATTTCAGTAATTCCATTCAAAAAGTGAAACTTGTATATTAGATTCATTCATTACACACAGACTGATGTTTTTCAAATGTTTTGTTTCTTTTAATGTTGATGATTATAACTGACAACTAATGAAAGTCCCAAACTTCATTATCTCAGAAAATTAGAATATTGTGAAAAGGTTCAATATTGAAGACATCTGGTGCCACACTCTAATCAGCTAATTAACTCAAAACACCTGCAAAAGCCTTTAAATGGTCTCTCGGTCTAGTTCTGTAGGCTACACAATCATGGGGAAGACTGCTGACTTGACAGTTGTCCAAAAGACGACCATTGACACCTTGCACAAGGAGGGCAAGACACAAAAGGTCATTGCTAAAGAGGCTGGCTGTTCACAGAGCTCTGTGTCCAAGCACATTAATAGAGAGGCGAAGGGAAGGACAAGATGTGGTAGAAAAAAGTGTACAAGCAATAGGGATAACCGCACCCTGGAGAGGATTGTGAAACAAAACCCATTCAAAAATGTGGGAGAGATTCACAAAGAGTGGACTGTAGCTGGAGTCAGTGCTTCAAGAACCACCACGCACAGATATATGCAAGACATGGGTTTCAGCTGTCACATTCCTTGTGTCAAGCCACTCTTGAACAAGAGACAGTGTCAGAAGCGTCTCGCCTTTGGACTGCTGCTGAGTAGTCTAAAGTTATGTTCTCTGATGAAAGTAAATTTTGCATTTCCTTTGGAAATCAAGGTCCCAGAGTCTGGAGGAAGAGAAGAGGCACAGAATACATGTTGTGTGAGGTCCAGTGTAAAGTTTCCACAGTCAGTGATGGTTTGGGGTGCCATGTCATCTGCTGGTGTTGGTCCATTGTGTTTTCTGAGGTCCAAGGTCAATGCAGCCGTCTACCAGGAAGTTTTAGAGCACTTCATGCTTCCTTCTGCTGACTAACTTTATGGAGATGCAGATTTCATTTTCCAACAGGACCTGGCACCTGCACACAGTGCCAAAGCTACCAGTACCTGGTTTAAGGACCATGGTATCCCTGTTCTTGATTGGCCAGCAAACTCGCCTGACCTTTATTGTGAAGAGGAAGATGCAATACGCCAGACCCAACAATTCAGAAGAGCTGAAGGCCACTATCAGAGCAACATGGGCTCTCATAACACCTGAGCAGTGCCACAGACTGATCGACTCCATGCCACGCCGCATTGCTGCAGTAATCCAGGCCAAAGGAGCCCCAACTAAATATTGAGTGCTGTACATTCTCATACTTTTCATGTTCATGCCTTTTCAGTTGGCCAACATTTCTAAAAATCCTTTTTTTGCACTGGTCTTAATTGATATTCTAATTTTCCGAGATACCGAATTTGGGACTTTCATTAGTTGTCAGTTATAATCATCAACATTAAAAGAAATAAACATTCGAAATACATCAGTCTGTGTGTAATGAATGAATCTAATATATAAGTTTCACTTTTTGAAAGGAATTACTGAAATAAATCAACTTTGTCATGATATTCTAATTTTATGACCTGTATTTGTTGCAGTGAATTCATTTTTCATTGAATGGCTTCAATTAATTGCATATAAAGTTGCTTCTTTCAAATCCCCAAACTACACTCCAAGCTCTCTCATCGATTGGATTTTACATAGATGGCCATGCAGGTCTGTTGAGAGCAAACTGACTTTTTCTGAATTGAATCCCAACTATTTTTGAAAATTCTCAGTATGAGTTCCAGACCATATTTGCCAATTTTTAAAACATTAGACAAATTTTGATGAAAACACGCTATTCAGGCCAACAAAGCTAGCTAATCCTATCCAATTCATTTCTCCAAAATAACTTAAAACTGAGATTTGAAGGTACCTAAAGTCCTACTTCTCACTATACTACATGAAGTTTAATTTCATGTGCCTATGGTCCTCTTTGTGAAGAAAAATGCTCCACTGTATTATTTTCTTTCATAATTTAAAAAACTTAAATCATGTCACCTTTTAATCTCTGCTTGCTTAACGTGAAAAAAATTCTATTCGTTCAACTTTTTCTCTTAACTCATACCCTGTAGCCTTGGAATCAACTTAGATGTGCTTCTCTAGATCTTTTCTAGTGTTTTGCAGCCTGCAGACAAAAACTGCAATACGCAAAGCAAAACCTAAACAGTGCATTATAAAGGTTAAGTGTAACTTCCTTTGACTTGTACTCTACACCAAAAAAAACCCAACTCATTAACGCACCTGACAACAGCACACCATGACATATCAATGATCAAGAACTTAAGAAGTTCCAGTTTTAGTAACATATTGCAATTAACAGTTCTGCATTCACAATAATGAAGAATGCTATTTTAAAAATTTGACTTTGATTTTTTTGTAGTTTTAACCAATCAGGAAAAAATGTAAATTTAGCTGAATGTATTTAGATTTATATAACATCCTGAGTATTTCAATATCCATCCATCCATCCATCCATCCTCTTCCGCTTATCCGAGATTGGGTCGCGGGGGCAGCAGCTTGAGCAGAGATGCCCAGACTTCCCTCTCCCCGGCCACTTCTTCTGGCTCTTCCGGGAGAATCCCAAGAGACATAGTCCCTCCAGCGTGTCCTGGATCTTCCCCGGGGCCTCCTCCCGGTTAGACGTGCCCGGAACACCTCACCAGGGAAGCGTCCTGGAGGCATCCTGATCAGATGCCTGAGCCACCTCATCTGATTCCTCTCGATGCGGAGGAGCAGCGGCTCTACTCTGAGTCCCTCCCGGATGACTGAGCTTCTCACCCTATCTTTAAGGGAAAGCCCAGACACCCTACGGAGGAAACTCATTTCAGCGGCTTGTATTCGCGATCTCATTCTTTCGGTCACTACCCATAGCTCATGACAATAGGTGAGAGTAGGAACGTAGATCGACTGGTAAATTGAGAGCTTTGCCTTGCGGCTCAGCTCCTTTTTCACCACGACAGACCGATGCAGAGCCCGCATCACTGCGGATATTGCACCGATCCGCCTGTCGATCTCCCGCTCTATTCTTCCCTCACTCGTGAACAAGATCCCGACATTCTTGAACTCCTCCACTTGGGGCAGGATCTCACTCCCAACCCTGAGAGGGCACTCCACCCTTTTTCGGCTGAGGACCATGGTCTCGGATTTGGAGATGCTGATTCCCATCCCAGCTGCTTCACACTCAGCTGCGAACCAATCTAGAGAGAGCTGAAGATCACAAGCGAACAGGACAACATCATCTGCAAAAAGCAGTGACCCCAATCCTGAGTCCACCAAACCGGACCCTCTCAACGCTCTGGCTGCGCCTAGAAATTCTGTCCATAAAAGTTATGAACAGAATCGGTGACAAAGGGCAGCCCTGGCAGAGTCCAACTCTCACTGGAGAAGGGTTCGACTTACTGCCGGCAATGCGGACCAAGCTCTGACACCGATCGTACAGGGACCGAACAGCCCTTATCAGGGGGTCCGGTACCCCATACTCTTGGAGTACACCCCACAGGACCCCACTGACCACCTTATGGGCACATCTCCGGTCAGCCGCCTCAACAATAGAGGCACGGAACATGGCCCATTTGGACTCAATGTCCCCCACCTCCCTCGGGATGTGGTCGAAGTTCTGCCGGAGGTGGGAGTTGAAGCTACTTCTGACAGGGGACTCTGCCAGACGTTCCCAGCAGGCCCTCACAACATGTTTGGGCCTACCAGGCCTGACCGGCATCCTCCCCCACCATCGAAAGCCAACTCACCACCAGGTGGTGATCAGTTGACAGCTCCGCCCCTGTCTTCACTCGAGTGTCCAAGACATGTGGCCGTAGGTCCGATGACACGACCACAAAGTCGATCATCGAACTGAGGCCTAGGGTGTCCTGGTGCCAAAGTGCACATATGAACACCCCTATGCTTGAACATGGTGTTCGTTATGGACAATCCGTGACAAGCACAGAAGTCCAATAACAAAACACCGCGCAGGTTCAGATCGGGGGGGGGGGGGGCATTCCTCCCAATCACGCCCTTCCAGGTCTCACTGTCATTGCCTACGTGAGCATTGAAGTCTCCCAGCAGAACGAGGGAGTCTCCAGAAGGTATGCCCTCTAGCACCTCCTCCAGGGACTCCAAAAAGGGTGGGTACTCCAAACTGCTATTCAGCGCATACATACATATAACAGTTAGGACCTGTCCCCCCACCTGAAGGCGGAGGGAGGCTACCCTCTCGTTCACTGGGGTAAACCCCAATGTACAGGCTCCAAGTCGGGGGCAATAAGTATGCCCACACCCGCTCGGCACCTCTCACCGGGGGCAACTCCAGAGTGGTAGAGAGTCCAGCCCCTCTCAAGGAGATTGGTTCCAGAGTCCAAGCTGTGCATCGAGGTGAGCCCGACTATGTCTAGCCGGAACCTCTCGACCTCATGCACTAGCTCAGGCTCCTTCCCCTTCAGAAAGGCGACATTCCACGTCCCAAGAGCCAGTTTCTGTAGCTGAGGATCAGACCGCCAAGGTCCCCGCCTTCGGCCACCACCCAACTCACACTGCACCCGACCTCCTTGGACCCTCCCATAGGTGGTGAGCTCATGGGAAGTATTTGAATATTTTCAGTATTTAATAATTGGTTAAATTTATCATGCATCCATTCATTCATTGTTTACACTCTTCTACCCCAGGTTCACCTTGAATGCATTTGTAAATTACAGAAAGAAAACCTTTTTAGCTGGAAGTTTATGAATGCTGAAGGGCTTAAATTTTTTTCCTGATATCATGACACCATATTGGTATCATCAGGATAGTGGAAAATATTATGACATGAATTTCAGGTCATATTACTCACCTCTAGGATTTTTCTAATTTCCCCGCCATCGAGAAAATAGTGCAAATATTATAATGTTAGCTACAATTTAAGTAAGCTTTTAAAAATACTGACCAGTGAATTCTACTAAACTAAAATGAAAATTCAGTTAAACAGAAAGGCACTGGTCTCATTTGGATTTTATAATTATCAGATCATTTTATCTATAAAACATCACTTGATTACTGTTTATCTAACAGCTACAGTTAAAGTAAAATGATTGAGTGAATTAAGATTAAATTAAAATAAAATTAATAAAAAGTTTTCTTGAAAGCAGTTTTTTCTGGATAATGTATTTGAACTTGCTGACGCTTCTGCACTTAGATTTAAATGCTAGAATAACAGTTGATGAATTAGAACGGAAAGGTAGAGTTTGTTTTCAATATAGGTGCAGACCTGTAGAAATTACCTCCTTATTTTATTTGTAAATTATTTATGGTGACCCTCAAGTCTCCTGCTGGGACAATTTCTGGTTTTCAATATATATTCAGTATTCAACAACTTAAATCCTCATATTTGTAACCCTCAGGTTAGAAATATTGCAAAATGAAGAAAATTAATATGCAGAATACTGAAAAGTTGGCCAAAGAAGCTGCCTGTCAGGTTGGGAAGTATGTACTGATGCTGCACGTTGTTGAACCCACCACACGACGAAACACCATGGGATCCTGGTTGACAGAGGCAGACATGTGTTCCAGTCCCAACTTCGGAAATTACCATCTATCTGCCACAGCCAGGTGTTAGGTGGGCATCCCCGTTTTTTTTTTTTTAAATTTTATTGATTTTATTAAAATCAAATAACATTTCATACAAATAAATCAAGTTTTACAAAAATAGGTTTGAAACAAATCAACCCCCACCCCTGAGAAAGAGAGCTAGGCCAGCAGAGCAAAAATAAGTAAATTAAATAAATAAATAAATGAATAAAGATAAATGGAGTAAAAGAGGGGAGAGAACCTGCTTCCTCAATTTAAATGCTTATTCTAAAATGTTATTGATTAGATCCTGCCAGGTTTTGAAAAAGTTTTGTAAAGATCCTCGAAGTGTAAATTTGATTTTTTCCAATTTCAAATAGTATATAACATCAGTTACACGCTGACTTAGAATAGGAGAGTTAGGATTCTTCCACTTGAGCAAGATATAGTGCATCCGGAAAGTATTCACAGCGCATCACTTTTCCCACATACTGTTATGTTACAGCCTTATTCCAAAATGGATTAAATTCATTTTTTTCCTCAGAATTCTACACACAACACCCCATAATGACAACATAAAAAAAGTTTACTTGAGATTTTTGCAAATTTATTAAAAATAAAAAAATTGAAAAAGCACATGCACATAAGTATTCACAGCCTTTGCCATGAAGCTCAAAACTGAGCTCAGGTGCATCCTGTTTACCCTGGTCATCCTTGGGATGTTTCTGCAGCTTAACTGGAGTCCACCTGTGGTAAATCCAGTTGATTGGACATGATTTGGAAAGGCACACACCTGTCTATATAAGGTCCCACAGTTGACAGTTCATGTCAGAGCACAAACCAAGCATGAAGTCAAAGGAATTGTCTGTAGACCTCCGAGACAGGATTGTCTCGAGGCACAAATCTGGGGAAGGTTACAGAAAACTTTTTGCTGCTTTGATGGTCCCAATGAGCACAGTGGCCTCCATCATCCGTAAGTGGAAGAAGTTCGAAACAACCAGGACTGTTCCTAGAGCTGGCTGGCCATCTAAACTGAGCGATCAGGGGAGAAGGGCCTTAGTCAGGGAGGTGACCAAGAACCCGATGGTCACTCTGTCAGAGCTCCAGAGGTCCTCTGTGGAGAGAGGAGAACCTTCCAGAAGGACAACCATCTCTGCAGCAATCCACCAATCAGGCCTGTATGGTAGAGTGGCCAGACGGAAGCCACTCCTTAGTAAAAGGCACATGGCAGCCCACCTGGAGAGTGCCAAAAGGCACCTGAAGGACTCTCAGACCATGAGAAAGAAAATTCCCTGGTCTGATGAGACAAAGATTGAACTCTTTGGTGTGAATGCCAGGCGTCATGTTTGGAGGAAACTAGGCACTGCTCATCACCAGGCCAATACCATCCCTACAGTGAAGCATGGTGGTGGCAGCATCATGCTGTGGTGATGTTTTTCAGCGGCAGGGACTGGGAGACTAGTCAGGATAAAGGGAAACATGACTGCAGCAATGTACAGAGACATCCTGGATGAAAACCTGCTCCAGAGCGCTCTTGACCTCAGACTGGGGCGACGTTTCATTTTTCAGCAGGTCAACGACCCTAAGCACACAGCCAAGATATCAAAGGAGTGGCTTCAGTAAAACTCTATGAATGTCCTTGAGTGGCCCAGCCAGAGCCCAGACTTGAATCCGATTGAACATCTCTGGAGAGATCTTAAAGTGGCTGTGCACCGACGCTTCCCATCCAACCTGATGGAGCTTGAGAGGTGCTGCAAAGAGGAATGGGCTAAACTGGCCAAGGATAGGTGTGCCAAGCTTGTGGCATCATATTCAAAAAGACTTGAGGCTGTAATTGCTGCCAAAGGTGCATCGACAAAGTATTGAGCAAAGGCTGTGAATACTTATATACATGTGATTTCTCAGTTTTTTTATTTTTTAATAAATTTGCAAAAACCTCAATTAAACTTTTTTCATGTTGTCATTAATGGGGTGTTGTGTACAGAATTCTGAGGAAAAAAATGAATTTAATCCATTTTGGAATAAGGCTGTAACATAACAAAATGTGGAAAAAGTGATGCGCTGTGAATACTTTCCGGATGCACTGTAAGTCTACGTGCCAAAAGTACAGTAAAGGCAATTACAGTTACTTTGTCCTTCTCCACTTTAAGCCCATCTGGAAGTGCTCCAAACACAACTGTTAATGGGTTAGAAGGGATTGTGACTCCGAGACTGTCTGAAAGGCATTTAAAGATTTTGGTCCAGAATGATGTTAATTTGGTGCACGCCCAAAACATGTGTCCCAGTGAGGCTGTAACTTGATTACAGTGTTCGCAGGTTGGACCTTACTCTGGAAACATTTTGGACAATTTTATACGAGAGAGATGTGCTCGATATATAATTTTGAGTTGAATACTTCTATGCTTTACGCATATGGAGCTGAAGTAAATTTTGTGCATTGCTACGTTCCACTCCTTTTTTGAGATGTTGAGTGAGAGGTCTTTTTCTCACTGTACTCTTAGATCTTTGAAAGGGAGGGACTATAAAATAGTTTGATATATTATGGAAATGCTGTCGGAGTCTTCAAGACTGATCAATATTTTTTCCAGCATAGAGGTAGGTGTGAGGTGAGGAAAATCGGGATGGTTCTGTTTAACGCAGTTTCTAATTTGAAGGTAGTGAAAGAAATGTGTTGGTGGAAAGTTAAATTTAGAGTGTAATTGTTTGTAGGATGCGAAGATGTTGTCTATGTTGTCATGCACGCGCGATTAGGAGAGTTGATAAAACCCACGGCGAGTAGACGGTCAAAAGACGGAGGGTTAAAAAAGGGTACTGACCTTTCTCTTTCTTTCTCTGCAGAAGCAAGGAGGAAAAATAAACCAACGTGTCGCTGAGCTAAAATGGCTGAAGTGTATTTCTGGCCCTTTTTGATGACGTCACAAAGAAGAAGAAAACTTTCCTGTAGTAAGTTTTGTTTCTGTTGTGAGATATGGCCGGCAGTTTGTCCCGGCCAGTACCCCCAGGCCGCCAGATGGGGTCCTCCCTGCAACATGGAGGTGCCCTGAATTCCAGCAGGGCCTCATGGACCTTGGAGTTTTAATGCACAGCCCTGCTGGATACCATGGGGGCCGCTGCAGGGAGGCTCAGGGACTTCTATTTGCCTTATAGCCCAGAAGTACTTCCCAGTCGAGGGGACAGAGGAAATGATGTACTTCTGGGCTGAAGAAAAGGAGTTTTACCTGACCCGGAAGTGTTATAAAGTCACATGGACTGAGGGACAGAAACCCTTCTGGGTCAAGAAGTATAAAAGGACTGTGGGAGATCCCAGCAGTGAGCCGAGTTGGGAGGAAGGGTGACTGAGCTGCTGGGAGGATTATGATTATTGTTGTTGAATATTGATTATTGTTTGTTACAGTATGGTGGAGGGTGCTTTGTGCACGTGTTTGTCCGAATAAAAGACATTATTGGACTTTTACCTTGTGTCTGGCGTCTGATCTGAGGGTTCAAGGGGACAACAGCGCCCCCTGTCACACTGTATAAATATCCCCCATGTTACCTTATGTTTTTTGTCAAATGCTTGGTTGAACCTGTTTTGTTTCAGCAATATTTTTTTGACCTGTCCGTTGGACATTATACGGGGCAGTTTCCCAAACCTTTATTTGACTGGCTGTTATACTTTATTTCCCACAGATTGACGTAGCCGGCAGGATTATTGTTCCGGTACCATGTCGGAGCAACATGACCTAAATACCATGCTGGGTACTATCATTGCAGAACTCAGGACAGTCAAGTTACAGCTGGGAGAAACTAAGACCCATTTAGCAGAAGCAGTGGCTCGTGCAGCAGCTGCGGTAAGGTCAGACATTGCTCGGTCTCTACCCCCTCAATAAACCTATCTCACAGAGGGGGATGATGTAGAATCTTACTTTATTTTTGAGCGCATGGCCCAGTGCAATGCGTGGCCGAGGTTGGAGTGGGCGTACATACTAGCGTTGTATTTGAAAGGGGAGGCACAGAGGGCATATTACAACCTGACTGAGGAGCAGGCCACTGAGTACACCACCCTCAAGTTAGAGGTGTTCAAGCGCTATGGTGGCTCAGCAGGTGAGGGACTGGTGTGAGTGGCAGTTTGACCCTGAGAGAGTTATAAGAACGCAGGCTTTGAGGTCTGGGGTAAGCTGGTGCGCTGGCTATGGCCAGATATGAATTCTGCCCAGAAAGTGGTTGAGCAGCTGGCCTGCGAGACCTTTGTAACTGCCCTCCCAGATTATCTTACCCAGCAGGTTCGCCGGCAGTACTACACTACCATGGACAACCTGATTGAAGTGGTGGAAAGGCACTGGGCGGTCTGTAAGTCTGGAGGGTTGGATGGGTCTTCACGCCAACCTAGACAGGTATGTGCTGCAGCCCCTGAGCCCCTCCGACAAACCACAGGTGCTCCGACTAATAGAAGGGAGAAAAACTACAGTCCCCCCCGCTGTTTCAAGTGTGGGGGGATCGGACATATATTCCCAGCCTGCCCAGCGGAACCAATGGATTGCTCTCACGGTAAAGGTGAAAGGTACTGTGCCCTAATGAACCCCTTGTCACTTCCTCATATAGGTGTTGTTTTGGTAAATGGTCACAGGGTAAGAGCAATGTTTGACTCAGGGAGTAACATCTTCATTGTTGCTCACCCCTTGGTTCTACCGCGACAATGGTTACAACTTAAGACCAGTCTGAGATGTATACACGAGAATCCCATTTCTATAAATTCACCTCATGTGTAGTTACGGTCGATGGTTCTATGACATGCCTCGTTGTGGCCGTATTACCTAATCCTCGTTATCCCGTAATATTGGGGTGGGACTGATCTGATGGTATTTAGCGGTAAGAACCCAACACCTGTATCTAAGGTGGGTTTGGTGATGGACAAAGGTAACCCCGGTCCGACTGTCTCCACGCCGTGTTCAGCGTCGACTCAGTGTGACGAGGCAGTGTGACAGCCTCAACCCCCTGTCGCCCTGTCCACTGAGATCGACACAGATCCCATTCAGGCAATGGCTTCTCAGTTTAGAAACACGCTGCCCTCCTTTAAAAGGGAGCAATGGAGTGATGATTCACTCAAAAATGGTAGAAATGCAGTTTCTCAGTTAACGGACACATGTCCAACAATCCCAATCCACGAGTGCTGTACTTCGTCCTAGAAAATGAACTCTTGTACCGGGTGGCAGAGCACGAGGGAGAACTGAGAAAATTACTGCTGATTCCGCGCCCCTTCGGGAGGCAGATGTGTGAATTAGCCCATTCCCATTTACTAGGAGCCCACTTGGGCACCGAGAAAAC
Source organism: Erpetoichthys calabaricus (assembly GCF_900747795.2). Taxonomy (NCBI): domain Eukaryota; kingdom Metazoa; phylum Chordata; class Cladistia; order Polypteriformes; family Polypteridae; genus Erpetoichthys; species Erpetoichthys calabaricus. Next base: position 111,861,118 of record NC_041402.2, on the reverse strand, counting down.
CCTTGAATGTATTAAGTTACGTTTTTATTGGCCAGGAATAAACAAGGAGTTCCAGCGCTTTTGTGCTTCGTGTCCGGAGTGTCAACTGCGTCAGATTCCACGTCGGGACCGTGCTCCTCCTGTTCTCCTTCCCTTAATTGACATACCATTTGAGCGAATTGGGAGTTGATTTAGTAGGGTCCCTCAAACCCTCTACTCGTGGCCATAAATACACTCTGGTCATTGTTGATTATGCCACACGGTATCCAGAGGCTGTCCCCTTGCGTTCAGTGAATACAAAAAATATCGCACGGGAACAAGTAGGGATGTTTGCTAGGGTTGGGATCTCCAAAGACGTCTTAATAGACCAAGGGACTCCCTTCACCTCGAAGACTTACAGGGAAGTGGCCAAGTTACTTAGAATACAGCATCTGAGAACTTCAGTCTATCACCCGCAAACAGACTGGTAGAACGATTTAACCAGACCCTGAAGCAGATGTTGCGCAAGGTAGTTAGCGAGGATGGGAGGAACTGGGATCAGTTACTCCCCCTTGTCCTGTTCACTTATCGGGAAGTCCCGCAGGCCTCTACGGGGTTCTCTCCTTTTGAGTTACTATATGGAAGACAACCACAAGGTCTCCTTGACATGTTAAAAGAAGGATAGGAGGAAGAGGCCCTTCCCTCCTCAAATATATTGGAGTACATCATGCAATTACACAATAAATTGGCTAAAATCAGACCAGTCCTAAAGGAACATCTAGAGCAGGCCCAAACAGTGCAGGTGCGGTGCTAAAACAAGAACACGACCCTCTGGGAATTCCACCAGGGCGATTGTGTTATGGTGCTCATACCGTCATCACACTCTAAATTGTTGGCTCATTGGCAAGGGTCATATGAAGTCAAGGAGCGTAAAGGGCTCTTTGACTACTTGGTTAAACTACCCAATCGTCGACTGAGCGAGTGGGTATATCACATAAATCTGCTGAGGCTGTGGAAGGACAGGGAAACTAACCCTAAATCCGGCCAGCCCCGCTCCCTTTTCGCAGAACATCCACACCTTAACTTAGGTTCTACGTTGTCCTGGAAACAATGAGAGGAGCTGGAATCAGCCATCCTCTCAGTGACAGGGGTAGTTAATGAGCAACCCGGCTGCAGTGCCCTGATTGAACACGACATCATTACAGACCCAGGGGTGGTTGTACAAGAGAGACCCTATAGGCTACCTAAAGCGAAACAGGTGGAAGTGGAGCTAGAAATCAGACGAATGCTGGAAATAGGAGTGATTAAACCAAGTCACAGTCCCTGGTCCAGTCCTATTATTCTGATTCCCAAGCCTGACAGGTTATGGAGATTTTGTAACGACTTCCGACACCTCAACCAGGTCTCCAAATTTGATGCCTACCTGATGCAACGAGTGGATGATTTGTTAGAGAGGATCGGTAACGCTCAATATATAACTACTCTTGACATGACGAAGGGGTACTTGCAAATTCCCTTAACGGCCTCCGCCCAAGAAAAGAACACCTTTACCACGCCTAGTGGACACTGGCAGTATAAGGTACTCCCATTTGGCTTGCACGGGGCACCAGCGACCTTCCAACATCTGGTGGACACTCTGTTACGGCCCCACCAGGCCTACAGTGCCACCTACTTAGATGATGTCATCATCTTTTCCGACACATGGCAGGACCATATATTGCGGGTAACAGCGGTACTTTCGACACTAGCGCAAGCCGGGCTTCGTATCAATCCAAAAAAGTGTCATTTCGGATTGAGAGAAGCCAAATATTTGGGCTACTTAGAGGGCGGGGGTACTGTAAAACCACAGTGTTCGAAAGTAGAAGCCATTCCCAAATGGCCCTGTCCAATTACCAAGAAGCAAGTACAGGCATTTTTGGGATTAGCAGGTTACTACTGTACATTTGTCCCACGATTCTCACAGATGGCTACGCCCTTGACAAATCTAACGAAGAAAACGGCACCCGTGAAAGTGGTTTGGGACAACGCTACTGAGACGCCATTTAGTGATTTAAAAACGGCACTGACGTCAGCACTGGTTTTAAGAACACCTGATTTTTCTGTTCCTTTTATTCTCCAGACGGATGCATCGGACACAGGACTCGGAGCCGTGCTGAGCCAATGCATTGACGGTGCTGAACACCCTGTGATGTATCTAAGCCGGAAACTGTTGGACCACGAGAGGAGGTATGCGGCGGTGGAACGCTAGGCCTTGGCGATTAGATGGGCAGTGACCCATTTGAGGTACTACCTGTTAGGACGGGAGTTTACCCATGCCACTTTACAATGGATGGCGCTGCATAAGGAGTCTAAACCCCGTGTTACCAGATGGTTTTCAGACCTTCAACCTTATAAGTTCACCATTGTTTACCGTTGGTGTGCCTTGCAAGCCAACGGTGATGCTCTTCTCTCGTGTTTACGACCTTTCGGTGCAGATCGCCCAACCCGGTGGGTCAGGGCTAAGGGGGTAGTTATGTCACGCATGCACGATTAGGAGACAGTTGATAAAACCCACGGCGAGTACACGGTCTAAAGATGGAGGGTTAAAAAAGGGTACTGACCTTTCTCTTTCTTTCTCCGCACAAGCAAGGAAGAAAAATAAACCGACGTGTCGCGGAGCCAAAATGGCCGAAGTGTATTTCTGGCCCTCGTTGATGACATCACAAAGAAGTCCAAAACAAGATGTCACTTCTCCCCTTTAATTTCCTGTAGTAATTTGTGTTTCTGTACAAATACCCCTGTGTTACCTTATGTTTTTTGTCGAATGCTTGGTTGATCCTGTTTTGTTTCAGCAATTTTTTTTTTACCTGTCCGTTGGACATTATACAGGACAGTTCCCCAAACCTTTATTTGACTGGCTGTTATACTTTATTTCCTACAAAGTACAGATCTCCAAGTGATTTAATCCCAAATGTTATCCACACATTAAAAAACTGCATACATTTGAGAGGGTGGAAAAAGGTGGTTCTCTTGTAGAAATGCCACAGATAAAAGCTCTTGATTCAATATTTTGAGTGAGTGAAGCACAATTGCGTTGTTAGTAAAGTCATATGAAAATGTTTGGGAACCCCTCTCAGCCTGCATAATAATTTTACTTTCAACAAAAAAGATAACAGTGGTATGTTTTTCATTTCCTAGGAACATCTGAGTACTGGGGTGTTTTCCGAACAAAGATTTTAGTGAAGCAGTATTTAGTTGTATGAAATTAAATCAAATGTGAAAAACTGGCTGTGCAAAAATGTGGGTCCCCTTGTAATATTGCGGATTTGAATGCATGCAACTGCTCAATATCGATTACTTGCAACACCAAATTGGTTGGATTAGCTCGTTAAGCCTTGAACTTCATAGACAGGTGTGTCTAATCATGAGAAAAGGTATTTAAGGTGGTCAATTGCAAGTTGTGCTTCCCTTTGACTTTCCTCTGAAGAGTGAAAAGCATGGGATCGTCAAACCAACTCTCAAAAGATCTGAAAACAAAGATTGTTCAGTATCATGGTTTAGGGGAAGGCTACAAAAAGCTATCTCAGAGGTTTAAACTGTCAGTTTCAACTGTAACGAATGTAATCAGGAGATAGAAGACCACAGGCACAGTTGCTGTTAAACCCAGGTCTGGCAGGACAAGAAAAATACAGGAGCAGCATATGCGCAGGATTGTGAGAATGGTTACAGACAACCAACAGATCACCTCCAAAGACCTGCAAGAACATCTTGCTGCAGATGGTGTATCTGTACATTGTTCTACAATTAAACGCAATTTACACAAAGAACATCTTTATGGCAGGGAGATGAGAAAGAAGCCCTTTCTGCACTCACGCCACAAACAGTCGCTTGTTGTATGCAAATGCTCATTTAGACCAGGGGTGGGCAGATTCAGTCCTGGAGGGCCGCAGTGGTTGCAGGTTTTTGTTCCAACCCAGTTGCTTAATTAAAAAACAATCCTTGTCAATTATATAATTGCATGGCTTGCTAGTGCTTTAACTCTGCCATGTCAGGTCATTCTAATATCCTAGATTTATTTTCCTTCCTAAGGATATCATCCAAATGATCTGAAGTCTAAAACAGATGAGTAATTCTCAGTGCTTCACTTTTTTTCTCTTCACTTTCCTTCCAAGTATTTAATTAAACCAAATAGTGCGTGATAAATACACACAGGCGTAAATGGTAACAAGCTAAATGGAGAAATGCTGATCTCTTTTGTCATTTGCATGGTATTGCTAATTAGGAGCAATTAAACACCAAGATTACAGCTGTTTAAGACTAAAATAAGCAATAAGGGTTCAAACTCTTAACGAGCGAAACAACTAAAGTGAAGCAGAAGTGTTACTTGAGCAATAAGGGTTTCTTATTAAGCAATTGGGTTGGAGCAAAAACCTGCAGCCACTGCGGCCCTCCAGGACTGAATCTGCCCACCCCTGATTTAGACAATCCAGATTCATTTTGGAACAAATTGCTTTGGACTGATGAGACAAAAATGGAGTTATTTGGTCATAACAAAAAGCGCTTTGCACGGCGGAAGAAGAACACCGCATTCCAAGAAAAACACCTGCTACCTACTGTCAAATTTGGTGGAGGTTCCATCGTGTTGTGGGGCTGTGTGGCTAGTTCAGGGACTGTGGCCCTTGTTAAAAGTCGAGGGTTGGATGAATTCAACCCAGTATCAACAAATTCTTCAGGATAATGTTCAAGCATCAGCCACAAAGTTGAAGTTACGCAGGGGTTGGATACTTCAACAAGACAATGACCCAAGACACACGAAATCTACAAAGGCATTTATGCAGAGGGAGAAGTACAATGTTCTGGAATGGCCGTCACAGTCCCCTGACTTGAATATCATCGAAAATCTATGGGATGATATGAAGCAGGCTGTCCATGCTCAGCAGCCATCAAATTTAACTGAACTGGAGAGATTTTGTATGGAAGAATGGTCAAAAATACCTCCATCCAGAATCCAGACACTCATCAAAGGCTATAGGAGGTGTCTAGAGGCTGTTATATTTGCAAAAGGAGGCTCAACTAAGTTTTAATGTAATATCTCTGTTGGGGTTCCCAAATTTATGCACCTGTCTAATTTTGTTATGGTGCATATTGCATATTTTCTGTTAATCCAATAAACTTAATGTCACTGCTGAAATACTGCTGTTTCCATAAGGTATGTCATATATTAAAAGGAAGTTGCTACTTTGAAAGCTCAGCCAATGAAAAACAAAAATCCAAAGAATTAAGAGGGGTTCCCAAACTTTTTCATATGACTGTATACTGGAGAAAACTTGTATATATTCCTTGCTTTGCACCCAATAAAAAGAAGTACTGCAGGATTTTATTTCTATTGCGGACCAAGCCTGTGTATGTTCATCTATTTGTGTCCATGCCCAGGTTTTTAAAGCTTGTATATTTGCTGCCCTGTAATAAAATTGAACATTAGGTAGAGCCATGCTACCTTCTACCTTAGGTCTTTGTAGGGTCGCCCTTTAGATACGTGGATGTCTTGAATTCCAAATAAATGAGGTTATGGTTCAATCTAATTTCTTAAAAAATGACTTACTGATGTATATTAGAATGTTTTGAAATAAAAAGAGAAGATTAGGAAGGATATTCATCTTAATAATGTTAATTCTTCCAGCTAAAGTGAGATGAAGGGTTGACCCTCTATGCAAGTCTTGCTTATTTTTTTCCATACAGACGGCAACATTTTGTTGATAAAGAGCTTTATGTTTACCCCTAGGTATTTAAACTAATCTGCGATGATAAAAGGGAAGGTGTCCAATCTAATATCATATGCTTGAGAATTCACAGGGAAGAGCACACTTTTATTCAAATTGATTCTGAGACCAGAAATCTTTTGAAAATCTGTTAGTGCTGTTAGGACCACAGGCACAGTATTTTGTGGATCTGATATATACAGTACCATATCATCTGCATATAGAGAAATTTTCTGTTCAAGTCCTTCTCTGATAATCCCCTTTATCTTATCATTTTGACAGTGAACTGCCAGTGACTCAGTGGCGATTGCAGAAAGCAGTGGTGACAAGGGGCATCGTTGTCTGGTACCACGTTCTAGTTTAAAGTAGTCTGAATTAATGTTGTTAATACAAACTGAAGCTTCTGGATTGGTATACAGTAGTTTGATCCATGTACAAATGTTCAGGCCAAACCCAAATTTCTCCAATGTAGTGAAAAGGTAGTTTCATTCAACCATATCAAATGCTTTTTCTACATCCGAGGATAATAATATCTCCAGGATGTTTGACTTTATGGGTGAATATATTACTTAAAACAGGCATTGAAGATTGGAAGCTGTCTGCCTTTAATAAATCCAGTTTGGTTTTGTGATATTAGAGACTGTGATTAATGCTTGGCGAAAAGTTTGAGGTAAAATTTAATTGTCTCTAGATTCTGTGAATGTTGTTAATAAATGGGGAGCTAGTTGAGTGGAGAACTTATAAAATTCGGCAGGGTAGCCATCAGGGCCTGCTGCTTTCCCACTCTGAAGTGAGTTTATAGCATCTAGTAATTCTGATAGTGCCAGAGGTTTATCCATTTCCTTTGCACTAAGAGTATCTATTTGTGGTATCTGTAATGCATCCAGAAATGCATTAGATTGTGTCTTGTCTTCTTTAAACTCAGCAGAATATAAGGATTTATAGTAGTCTCTAAATGTGTATATTATATCTTTATGGTCAATGATTTTGTCTCCGTAGGATCCAATCTGCCACAGCCAGGTGTTAGGTGGGCATCCCCTTGACCTGGTCCAGCTGCTTGGGTCCTCAACAATGAGGATTCTAAGCGCAGGATTACTCTCAAGGAATCACATCACATCACTGTAGTGCTATAATTGATGCTCCCTCACAATGTGGGTAATGTGCCTCATTCGGGACTTCATGAACAAACGCTTATTCGACACAAAGTCAAACCAATGGTACCAAAGGATTCTCCAAAGAGACACAGTACCGAAGGAGTCCAGTCTTTGTTTCAGGTCACTGGATAGTGTCCATGTCTCACAACAACACAAAAAGGAAGCTCCAGGACTCTAAAGACTTGGACCTTCATCCTTTTGCAGAAATATCAGGAGTGCCACACACCCCTTTCCAGCAACCTCACGATCCCTCATGCTCTCCCAATACATCTACTTACTTCATAGGAAGAGTGACTAGAGACATAAATGTCACTGCCGATTTAAGTAAACCTCTTGCCGAGGTTGACATTCTCACACCAACAAACACACAGCTGATGGCCGTGTAGAAGAGCTCAAAAAAGCCCGGATCTTAGTTTTCATGCAGGACACCCACAAGCCCAGACACTCAAACACCTTGCTCAGTCTCTCGAGGGCCCCAATCAGAGTCTTGTTAGCAAAGTCAAGATAAGTGAATCTTTCTCCACCCACAGATGCCCCACAGCTACTCTACCCCACAACCCTGCCCAACAACCAGTCCATGCAAGTCTTGAACAGAGTAGGAAGAAGAACACACCCCTGATGAACCTCAGAATGAACTGGGAAAAACACAGAGGTTCTGCACCCAGTCTGCACAGCACTCACAGTACCAGTGTACAGGCCAGCCATGATATCCAGCAACTTCAGGGGGATTTTGCGAAGTCTCAGGAGACATTCTCCAGCCTGGAGAAGTTCACTCAGGATACAACAGATCTCTGCAGCCTTCCCTACCCTCACCTAGTTCACCACCTGTGCAATCTCAGTGAGACTGGATAGTTCACCGCAAATTAAAGCATCAACCTCAAAAACCATGGACCGAGAGATGTCCAATGTCCTAGATGGAGGACTTACAGTCTTACATAGCTCCCTCTTTGATCTACATGGCTCACCACAGTATGGAGAGCAGTAGTAATGGAATCTTCTATGGACCTGTTTGATCTGTAAGCAAACTGATGGTGGTTAAAAATGGGTGGGAGGCAGGATTTAATGGGCTGTAAGACCAATCTCTCTAAGCACTTCATTACTACCAGCTTGAGAGCAACTGGTCTATAATCATTTAAGCTCTTGATGGCTATTTTTTTAGGGACATGGATGATGACTGACAATTTTACGTTGGGTGGAATAGTGGCTGACGCCAGAGAAAGATTAAAAATCTTTATGAAGACCCCAGCAAGATGGTCAGTGCATGCTTTAAGCATCTTCCGAGATACTCCATCAAGGCCAGTGGCCTTCCTTGGGTTCACAGTCCTTAGTACTCATTTCACGTTATGTTCTTGCAGAGTGAGTGTGTGGGTGCTCCGGACTGGTGTTGTCAGTTTGGTCATGTTGGACCTCCTCACCTCAAACCTGGCAAAGAAACAGTTCAGTTCCTCTGCCAGTGAGGCATTTAAGCCAACAGACCTGTGGTTGCTATCCTTGTAATATGTAATGTGTTGAATTCTTTGCCACAGCGGGTTGTCCTTTGTGAGGTGGTCTTATATTTTCCTCTTTTAGGTCTCTTTTGCTTCTTTGATACCTCTTCTCAGGTCAGCTCTGGCTGCATTGTATAACACCTTGTCATGTGACCTGAAGGCGGTGTTGCATTTTTTGAGGACTCTGTACTTCTTTTGTCATTCAGGGTTTCAGATTTGGAAACTCCTGGATCCTTTTTGTTACTGTCATTATCGGCACAGCTCTTGATGTAGAACAGAACAGTTTCTCTATATTTCTTTAAGTCTTGTTGCTCAAAAGCATCCCAATCTGTCTGTGCAAAACAGTCCTAAAGCTGAAAGAGACAGCACTCTCAGGCCAGGTATTTATGGTCTTTGTAACTGTTTTGTTTCCTTCTCCTGAGGGATAAGTATACTGGAATGAGGAGCAATGAAAGATGATCTGACTGACTTAAGTGAGGGAGGGGTGTGGTTTTATAAGTATGTTTTATATATGGTCAAGTGCATTTTCCACTCTGGTGGAGCACTTCGCATACTGGGTAAAATTAGGAAGTACAATTTTTAAACAAGCTTGATCAAAATCATCAGCAATGATATGTGCTCCCTCCTGCTGTTTATTCACTTTAGTATAAAGGATGTTAAGAGCTGCACTAATGTTTGTATCTGTCAGAATGTAACAAGCAGACACAATTATAACTACCCCAATTATCTCTCTTGGTAAAAAGAATGGTCTGCAAATGATTGAAAGAACTTCTAAGTCAGGGGAACAATGCCTGTTGATACTTTTTTGGACTATTTCTAAGCATTTTGTTCTCTCTATGGCTGTTGGAACTCTACTGTTGATACACCAGTCATTGTGCACATACATGCATAAACTACCTCCTCTATTCTTACCGGAGTTTTTGTTCCTGTCCTGCCGGTGGATTGTGCGGTCCGGTAGTTATATTGCAGTGTCGACAATCTGCAGATGAAGTCAAGTCTCCATTATGATCATCATGTGACAGTTCTGGACGAAACCATTTGCAGCAATTTCTAGCTCCATCTCGTCTATTTTATAAGTAATCGATCTCACGTTGGTGAGAAAAATGCTAGGTAACAGAGGTTTGTGGGGTTGTGTTCTTAGCTTTGTCCACAGACCCAATTGGTATCTCTGCTTCTGTTTCCTCTCCCTCCGACATCTCTATCGCTTATTGGGACTGATAGTAATCCATGGCATCCCTGGTATTCTTGCTATATCTTCTGGTATGTTATATATCCTCTTTAGAGTGTTTGATTTATACTGTAATCTAATATCAATTAAATCCTGATGACTATATACAAGCTTTGCATGACACAAATTGACAATCAAATATGAAATGAAACAAAGTACCACACTGGACATCAAAAGCCAGTGCGTCCGACAGCGCCACCATCTTGCTAATTATTTTCCTGTTACAATTTACAACCATTAATAACTTCTACTGTTCTCTGCTGTCTTTCCCAGTTCTTCTGTGGTGGTAATTTGTACCACCACCACCTGATTAAGGCACTGTGCAGCCACATGTGATGTTGGAATGAAGGCGAATCCTCTCACATGAAGCCTGGAAACAAAGCGAAATGAATTAACAACATTTATGCTCAGTAGAATGCTACTGGCAAGTGTGGGCTGGGTGGTCTTTTAGCCTTGGAACTCCTGCAAATTTGTTATTTTTCCAGCTTAACACTGGATTCCCTGAAGTCTACAAAAAAACTTGTAATCCTGGCAACCTTAAATTCCTTTGCACCTCTCCATCAGCGTCTTTTGTTTTGTAAATGTGTCAATCAGCACAAGCAGCAAGCAGCCTGCTGTCCCTCTCCCACCTTTGATGGAGCTCAACTCAGGCAAAAAATTTCTCCCAGCTGAAGGCTCCTTATCTGCATGTGAGGTGCATGGAGTTGTATAGGGTAAATAATATATTGCTGGGAGGGGACGTTGCCGCATGCATGCTGTTGCCACTCCTCCCTG
>NC_041402.2:111835779-111840779 GCF_900747795.2 Erpetoichthys calabaricus | reverse complement strand
ATTGTTTAATGAATTTTTTGTTCTTCGCTGTTTGCGGCTCTTCCTTCATTTCTCCCTACTGTGTTCTTTTATCTCGCAAATATGTTATTGCAATCCGCAGCAGGAGTGTTTCTATAAACTTAATTTAAACTTACATTTTACACCGTGGTTTGTTTCCCTAATGAAGATGCTTGTATGCTTCACTCGCTCCCTTCTCAATTGTTAAATGAATTTTTTGTTCTTCGCTGTTTGCGGCTCTTCCTTCATTTGTCCCTACTGCGTTCACAGTCTTTTCACGTGATTACGTGGGAGGCGTGATGATGTGACACTCAACTCCGCCTCCCACGGCCATCGAGCTGCCGTCCATTACAGTATATTGTCAAAAAAGAGGTTCCAGTTATGACCATTACGCGTTGAATTTCGAAATGAAACCTGCCTAACTTTTGTAAGTAAGCTGTAAGGAATCAGCCTGCCAAATTTCAGCCTTCCACCTACACGGGAAGTTGGACAATTAGTGATGAGTGAATCAGTCAGTCAGTCAGTGGGGGCTTTGCCTTTTATTAATTAGTATAGATCATGATATAAGTCTCTGAACATGAGTTAAATGATAAGGTCAGTTAGCCGGGAAGACAGAAAAAACAAATCGGATCGAAAAAAATGTTCAAATGAAAACTCATTTTCAAATGGCAACTCATGTTGAAATGGCATAGTGTTTTTAAATAGTGACGTTTTCAAGTATGAATGAATGTGTGTGTGTGTGTGTGTGAAGCAGAGACCGATTTGATCTCATTCAAGTGGTTACTGGAATATAAAATAAACAGTTTTGCAAAGGTGTAAAGAAACAAGTGTGCTTTTATTCAAGAATAAAACTGAATAATAAAAAATTCAAGTGACATCAAGATAGATACCAAGCAGACATGATTCACCAGTGTTCGTGTGTCTGCTTATACCCCTTCAGTGATATCTTTTACAGGTAGCTAAACTTTACACCAGCTGTTATAGACTGAAATCAAAGGCTTCTTCTTTTTGGGCGCATACACGTGCCCAGCGTGGCACTGGCAGATCTAAACACTATCGTGGCGAATTGCTCACGTACTGAAGTGACTTAAACTGCAGGTGGAAGTCCAATTTTACTTATGGTCCCGAGCACAGTTGTGTCGCGGTGCAGCAGTCTATTAGCCAGCAAAAGCGCTGTGAAGAAGCTGTCTGTTGTTACGGTTCTGCCTTTGTCCAGTATTATACTGGTCACAGGACATCGTATCTTTGATTGCCACCACAACAAATAGTTCTGAGCAGGCATCAGCCACAGTACTGTGGAAGTAACCCCCGAGGAGGATAGGAATAGTTCAATCAATCAGTCTTTATTCAGTCACAGATGAGTACATGGATTCCACATTGCAAGGCAGAAGAGCAAAGTTCCGCCTTTTCAGTGGCTTTTTATATTTTCTCCCTCCCCCTTCCCCTTACTTAGAAAAAAAGCATAATATCGTTTACCTATGCATTTCATTTTATATTGCGCTGAAATGGCCGCTTCTGTTTTGTGTACGTTGCAGATAGGCCCCCAAAGAAGGAAAAGTTATCTTTCCTGTGTCTAATGGTTGCATTCTAAATAAAGAAGTCCTAGGTTAGCTTACTGCAACCTGTCTTATGACAGACACCTGTATGAATAACCTGCCGTTATAACAAAACAGCTTTTAACCCTTAATAGCTTGCAAGCAGTTACATTTTCTTTCACAGTACCGACTGTGGTCATCGCTGTTCTTGTGAAAAGAATGAAGGTAAATGGCATCAACTCAGAAAGGGAGAGGCAATTTTGTTGCATCACGTAAATGTCACTGGCAGAATAAAACTGAATAATAAAAAAACAAGTGCTAACTTTTACAAGTAGCCAAAATTTACACCGGGTGTTACAGACTCAAATCAAATGTATGTTTTTATTATAGTACATTAAAAATAATAGCAGCAGCTAAATACTTGGAGCGCCGAGACTCAAACCCAGTACCTTTGGGTTAGAAGGCAGCAGTTCTTACCTCTGCACCATTCAAGAATATGTATCAACTTAGTGCCAATTGGCATTTGAGCTTTGGTTTTTAACTCATTGACAGCAACATGTAAATCAAATGATTTTTTTGTTCTTTGGTTATATTTTTGAATACAAGCAAACATGTGTATTTCATATTTGGACTAAAGTCTTCACACATTATACACTTCACGTCATTATTAGTATAACATGGAAAAAGTTTCTGCTTTAGGTATGTGTTCAGCATTTCCTTTCATCCTACACTTACCCATATCATTGTAGACACGGAACACACATGAAATGCATGTATTCCAAATAGCAATATACTACTGTACTGTATAAATAGTGATATACCATCATTAATAATAATAATAATAATACATTTCATTTATATAGCGCCTTTCCCATGCTCAAGGCACTTCACAGAGTTTAAGATAGAATGACAGTGTATAAAGTATATAGCATTGTGCAAACCAGTTAAATAAATAAAGAAGATTAAGACAGTAAATTCTGAGAAAAAAAAGCCTAACAGACAACATAATTGATGGTCTAGCACACACACATTGGTTACATGATCATCTTGACATAAAGGTAAACTGAGAGAAGGGTAATAAAGTCAAGTAGAGCTAAAAGCCTTCCTGAACAGATGAGTTTTGAGTTATTTTTTAAAAGAATTTATGGAGTCAGCTGACCTGATTAATTTTGGTAGGTCGTTCCAGAATCTGGGTGCTATACAGCTGAAGGCCCTGTCACCCATGGAGTGTAGATTAGTGTGAGGCACAACAAGATTGCTAGAATCAGAGGACCTTAGTGGGCGAACAGGCACATAGTGATGGAGAAGGTCACTGATGATGTTTGGCACAAGGTCGTTTAATGCTTTGTAGGTTATTAGTAGGATTTTATATTCGATTCTGTAAGACACAGGGAGCCAGTGAAGGCAGAGCAGGATGGGTGTGATGTGCTTGCTGCTGCTGGTTTGTGTAAGGACTCTTGTAGCCGAGTTTTGTATAAGCTGGAGCTGTGATATAAGATCAGAAGGGACACCTGCCAGCAGCGAGTTACAATAATCGATGCGGGATGTGATAAAAGCATGGACAAGTTTCTCAGCATTAGAAAAGGAGAGGAAGGAGCGAACACGGGATATGTTACGGAGGTGAAAGTAAGAAAGTTTCTTAATGTGGTTTATGTGGGTGGAATAAGAAAGGGAGGAATCAAAAATGACACCAAGATTCTTTGCAGTAGAGGCAGGTCTGATGAGATCACCGCCAAGATGGACTGGAAGGTTGCACTTTAGTCCCAATTTGCAGGAGGTCAGTTTTGTTGCAATTTAATTTTAAAGAGATCTGCTCCATCCAGATTTTAATTTCACTGAGGCAGGTTGTGAGCTTAGAAAGCTCTGATGAAGTTCCACTTTTAACATTGAAATAAAGTTGAGTATCATCTGCATAAAAATGATAACCCAGTCCAAAAGCTACGAATAATATGCCCAAGGGGAAGCATATAAATACAGAAGAGAAGAGGGCAGAGGACAGAGCCCTGAAGAACTCCTTGTGTGACTGGCGCTGAGCTGGATCTGCTGTTTCTAAGACTAACAAATTCTTGCCTATCAGTCAGATAGGACTTGATAGGACTTGAACCACTGGAGGGCAGTGCCAGAGATACCCAGCATGTTCTCCATTCTGGACAGTAGAATGTCATGTCTCTGTCAAATGCTGCACTGAGGTCTAATAGAATTAATATGCTCGTTTGTCCAGAGTCTGCTGTCATAAGCAAATCATTGGTTACCCGTAGCAGAGCAGTTTCACAGCTGTGCTGCGCCCTGAAACCAGACTGAAAGGGTTCCATCAAATTATTAGAGGTTAGGTAACTGGTGAGTTGGGAGGCTACAACAAGCTCAAGAACTTTTGACAGAAAAGGTAAGTGGGAAATAGGCCGAAAGTTCTTAAGATTGTCAGCATCAAGACCAGACTTTTTTTAACATTGGAGTTACAGAAGCGATTTTAAAAGTGATCAGCAAAGAGCCTGTGTCAAGGGATGAGTTTATTATTGTTGTAACAGTCGGGATTATGGCATGAAAGCAGGATTTAAGTAGTGTGCTGGGGATGGGGTCCAGTACACAAGTAGTCGGTCTCATCTTACAAAGCAGGTTATTAACAAATGCAGATGTGACTGGTGAGAACTTAGAGAAGGAGCTGGATGGAGTGGGAAAACAGGAAGAGATACTGTATAAACAGATGTTGTATTTATGTTAGTTGAATTATTTAGATCTTTAATTTTGTTATGGAAAAAGTGGAGGAATTCCTCACAGACTTCAGTAGAAGAGGTAGATGGGCCAGATGACTGATAGGCAAGAATTTGTTAGTCTTAGAAACAGCAGATACAGCTCAGCGCCAGTCACACAAGGAGTTCCTCAGGGCTCTGTCCTCTGCCCTCTTCTCTTCTGTATTTATATGCTTCCCCTTGGGCATATTATTCGTAGCTTTTGGACTGGGTTATCATTTTTATGCAGATGATACTCAACTTTATTTCAATGTTAAAAGTGGAACTTCATCAGAGCTTTCTAAGCTCACAACCTGCCTAAGTGAAATTAAAATCTGGATGGAGCAGATCTCTTTAAAATTAAATAGAAACAAAACTGACCTCCTGCAAATTGGGACTAAAGTGCAACCTTCCAGTCCATCTTGGCGGTGATCTCATCAGACCTGCCTCTACTGCAAAGAATCTTGGTGTCATTTTTGATTCCTCCCTTTCTTATTCAACCCACATAAACCACATTAAGAAACTTTCTTACTTTCACCTCCGTAACATATCCCGTGTTCGCTCCTTCCTCTCCTTTTCTAATGCTGAGAAACTTGTCCATGCTTTTATCACATCCCGCATCGATTATTGTAACTCGCTGCTGGCAGGTGTCCCTTCTGATCTTATATCACAGCTCCAGCTTATACAAAACTCGGCTACAAGAGTCTTTACACAAACCAGCAGCAGCAAGCACATCACACCC